>NW_020954590.1:79832154-80032354 GCF_900497805.2 Vombatus ursinus
ACACACACACACACACACACACACACACACACACACACACACACGAAATATCCCTATTTGGACAAGTTATTTTTTTCCACAGGAGAAGGAAAGTCAAAATGAGTCTTGAACAGAAGGAATTAAAAACAACAATAACAATTTTTTTTTGAGAATTGAATGAATCAGTAGACGAAGCAAATACATTAGGGTCAAAAACTGAGATATAGCACCCAGTCTCTGTTCCTACATGGCTGTTTGACTCAGGCAAGTAATCTGAACCTTTGCATTAAAGTGAGAATAACAACACTGACACCTTACAAGGATGTTAGGTTGCCAGTGATAATTAATGGCTGCACAGTTGCACAATACTTTTAATGTATCAAATGCTCCAAAAAAGCATTAATAATGACATGTATAAGAAATGGACTTGGATCAAAGACATTTTGCACAATAACTAGCTATGTGACCGTGGGCAAATCATTTACCATCTCTGAGCCTCAGTTTCCTCATTTATATAATAGAGATAACACAACTTGTCCCACATAGTGAGGGAAAAAAACTTCACATACAATGATCTCATTTGATATAAACATCTGTTATTATTATTATTGTTATTAGGTTTCAAAAAGAGAACTGAGTTCAGAGAAAGTACAGGTAAAAGGATGTCATGGACTAGACTACTCCAAGGTAAGCAAACTCAAAAGGAAAGTGCTCGAAAGTGAAATTCTGAAGACATAAAGAGTCTAGAACATAAACAATTTAAGGACAAGGACTATTTACTCTTTCTTTTCCTTTGGCACACCTGGCACACTCATTTACACATAAATGTTTTGGTGAGTTGTTCAATTCAATTTTGGCCTAAGCTGATACTGCTGGAGAAAGGGATTGCCAGACATTTGTGGTCCCAGGCTCCCATGAAATATTTGAGGTAGAGTGCACATAATCTGTAATTCTACTCTCTTCTGTAAGGAACTTTCTGCCTTCGTGCAAACTTCCCAAACACAGAAAGAAAAGAGATCCTTAGCCTTGCATTTTACCATGGAAGAATGAGAAAGTGAAAACAAACAAACACAAGGGTACAGGGTAGTAAAATAATCTCATGTTATTTTCTCACCTACGTGTCTCTGTCACCTACTGATCCTCAGTAATTCTACTTATCTTCCATCAATCCCTAATAAGATTTCCTATAGCTATTCTTCTAAATCTTTTCCACTCCCCTAAAAATTTTCAACTCCCAACCTCACTCTCAATTGGTGTGACCACTTCTATTTTAGTGAAATGTTTGCTTTCCTGAGGTCATTGGCATAAGGTGCCTCAACTCCCTTCCTCCATATTGCTAACTCTTACTCTTATTCTTAAGGGGATTTAAAATCTATAAAATGCTTTTCTTCCAATAACCCTGTTAGCTCATTCTACACGAGGAAATTAAGACTAAGAGGCTACTACTGGTTCTGTGCTGTGCTTGGGTCTCTGCAGTGTTGGGGGGGGTAGGAGAGAGAACCTGCCCCTTGACCTGGATGCCTCATGTATACACTTCTGGGTATTTTCCTACTTCTCTGATTTCTTCTCCTGTTTTGTTATTTTTATTTATTTATTTTTTTAGCTCCTCTTTCTGACTCCTTAATGTAGAGTTGTTCCACAAGGCTCCACAAAGTCTCTTGCCTTTAACCCCTTTCTCTTCTCAAATGCAATAATATATGTAAAGAATTCTGCAAACTTTAAAACTGTATATAAATGCCAGTTATTATTATTATCATTCTTTACTCTTCTACTGTCTTCCTTGAGGATTTCATCTTCTCCTACAGCTTCAACTACCTATGCACATGCTGTCCAAATTTAGACCTTCAACCCAAACCACCCTCTTGGATTCTCAAACAGCATTTCCAACTGCCTATACCACCTACGTGTCCAAACTGAAATCATTATCTTCTATCTTCTAGACTATTTTGTTTGGTGATGTCATCAGCTCCCATAGATTCAAGCATCATCTCAATGCAGATGATTCTCAGATCTATTTATCCAATCCGAAGCTTTCTCCTAACCTTCAGTCTCACATCTTTCTTCTGTCATCTTTGCAACTGCCAATTCTATATCTTAAATTCAACATCTAAAACTTCCAAAATCATTAATTTTCCCCTCAAATCCTCCCCTTTTCCTAAATTCCCTATGAGGGCATCATCACCCTTCTAGTCACAATCCTAGGCTCACAACCTAGATATCATCTCTCACCCCATCCCCTACCCCATATCCAGTCAGTTGCCATGTCCTGCTGATTTTCTCTCCACAAGATTTCTCATATACTTCTATTTCCTCTTCTGACACTGCCACCACCCCGGTATCTCACCATCTCACACCAGAAGCACTGCAATTGACTGCTGGTTAGTTTCACTACCTCAAGTCTTATCCACTCCAGTCCATTCTCCACCCAGTTGTCAACTAATTTTCATAAGGTTCAGATCTGACCACGTCACCATGCAATTCAATCTCCAACGGCTTCTTATTACCTCCGGGATCAAATGAAAAACTCTGGCTTTTAAAGCCCTTCATAATTTGGACCATTCCTACTTTCCCAGTCTTCTTACACCTTAATTCCCCCAACATATTCTTCACCCAGTGACAATGACCTTACTGTTTCTTGAACACAGAACACCCCATCTCCCTACTCCAGACTGTACCCCAACTTTCTCCCTAATAATTCACCTTCCTTCCCTAGCTTCTTTCAAGTCTCAGCTAATGTTCCACTTTCTGCCAGAAGCCCCTCTCAGTCCTTCTTTGATTTTGGTGCCTTACTTATGACACTACCTCCAATTTATCCTGGATCTATCTTGTTTGTATGCACCTGTTTCCATGTTATCGCCCTATTAGACTGTGAGTTAACTGATCAGACATTTTTTTCCCCTGTTTTTTGGCCTTTCATGTTATCCCAACACTTAGCACAATGCCTGGCATATATTAGCCAGTAGTAAACCTTTGTTGACTTGACTTGCATGAGAGCTAGATTTGGAGCGAGAGGTTTGGGGTTCCAATTCCATACTGGTCTCTGATCCTGGGGCATATCACTTCACCCCTCTGGGAACCATTTCTAAAATGAGGGAAATGGATGAGAAAACTTCCAAGGTCCCTCCTGGCTCTAAATCTAGGGTCCTATCACCTCCCTGGAGCATGTCAAGGCTCTGCTCTGCGGTTAGAAGAACGATTCGGAGCTGCGTCCAGCCCACTCCCTGAGGCCCTTGACCCCTGCTGGGCCCTTCCCAAGGGCACTGCCCCCAGGGCAAAGGGCAGCTTTGAACAGAGAAGCAAATATCTCCAAATTTTTAAAAAATCACCCTCCAAACTCTGACCCGCTCGCCGGCACTCGCAGGCATCCCTGCGGGTCCTGGACCATTCATTTAGTGAGGGGGGAGGAAAGGCCAGGAGGGCATCAGGGGAGAGGCTCGGCCTCCAGGTGTGGGGGCAGGTGCGCCTCGCGGGAAGGAGGTCTCCGTCCTCGCCCTCCCGGGCGAGGCCAGCCGGGTTCCGGGGGTGGGGGGGAAGGAGGGCGGTCCTGGGGGAGGGGGCAGCCAGAGAGCGAACCCCACCTCCGCCTCTCTTCCGGGTTCCGGGGCCGCGTGCAGGCCGCCGGGCAGACGGGTCACGCCGGGCCCTTCTCGGCCCCCCGCCCCGGCCTCCGGCCCCGGTCCCCCCCTGCCCCCGGAAGGTCACCCACCGCTCTTTGGAGTAAAACTGCAGCTGCTGCTCCCGCTGCTTCTTGCGGATGAAAGCCATGGTCGTTTAGGCTCGGGGCCCCCTCGAAGAGCCCGGGAGCGACGGGAGCCCAGCACAAGCAGATTCCGCAAGCCGCCCTCCCGCGGAGGGCGTGCGGACCCGGGAGGGAGAAGAAGGTGGGGCTTGTAACTCCCTCCCGCTTCCTCCCCCCTCCCTCCCCGGACGCCTTGGGTCGCGCTGGCTCGCGCCCCGCCCTCGCAGCCCGCAGGCGCGCACGCGCGCAGGCTCGGGCACCCTTTCTTTGCTCGGCTCAGTCCAGGCTCGAGCCGGGTGGGGGGGGGCGGTCCTCGGCGGGAGGCTGCCCGAGCGCCCCTTTGTGCGCGTGCGTGAGGCAGCGAGGGCGCGAGGCTCTCACCACTTACCTCGGGGAGGAATGGAGGGGGAGGGGAGGGGAGGGGAGGGGTCATCGCCAAAGTCGAGCTCGCAGGGGCGAGGGCACGTCCCGGTCTTGTTTTCTTTCTGAGTCATCCTGGGGGTCCCCGTTAGGAGAGGTTCCCTGATTTTCAGGTGGCAGACGCTCGTGTCCTCGGTTTCCGTCCCCTTTCTAATAAAACTCGGAGCTTTCGAAGAAAGATGCTATGACTTTAAAAAAAAATTGTATGTAGTCACAGCTACTGCATTGCCGCATTCTTATTTCTTTACCCATACTTTACCCAGTAACATACTCCCTCTATAACTTTTTTTAATGTCTTGGACCCCTCGTGCATTTTAGTGAAGCCTAGGGACCCTTCTCGGAATGATTTTAAATGCATAAAATAAAAGCATACTATTATAGAGGAAACCAATTATATTGAAATAAAGTTTTCAAAATAATTTTTTAAAAAGTTAATGGGACCCTGGGTCAGGAAGCCCATTCTGGAGGATAGCGACCTATTGGGGAAATTTTGAAACCACTTTTAAAATCAAAATTACCTTTGGGAGATCACTTCGTAGATTGCCGCCTCATTCTTGGTTGTAAACATACTTGGTCACATAATTAAACACCATCCTCAGAGGAAGCCAGTTTAGTAGGACTGCTGTTGGATTCCTGGGAAACAGAATTGTAGATGACAGCGTGCAGTTGGATGGACGGCCTACAGAGGGTATTCCTAAGCCTTCGTATCTAGAGCAGATAGTACAAATGGACAAGAGGTTGGATTCAGAATTGAACAGGAAAGCAGGATGGGTTATACCTTTGGGAAATTGCAGAGCACCCCAAACTTTTCCCAGAAACAAACTCCACTCTTAAAAAATATCATCATAGTTTTTTTTTTTCATAGCATAGTTTCCTCAGTAACTTTCTCCCTCTCCCAGAAAGCCATCCCAAATAACAAATAGTAATAGTTCAAAGGGGAAAAAATGAATGGAAAAAGTCTGGAAATATGTACAATGGGTAACATTTGTGGACTTCTCACCTCTACAAAAGGGTGAGGTGGAAATCTCTTCCTATCCCTTCTTTTGAGCCATGTTTGTTCTTTGATAATTTTGCAACATTCATTTTTAATTTTAGTGTGTGGTGGTTCTTTCCATTTACATTTTTGTAATCATTGTCTATATATTGTTTCCCTGGCTCTGCTTACTTTGTTCTACATTAGTTCACGTAGTTCTTTCCATATAACTCTTCATCACATTCATCGGTTTCTTACAGCACTGTAATATTTCATTACATCATATACTACAATTTACTTAGCCATTCCTCAACCAATAGGTACTTAGTTTTTTCCCCCATTTCTTTGCTATCACAAAGTGCTTCTACAAATATTTTGATATACATGGGGACTTTTTTTTTTTTAATCAATGGCCTCCCTTGGGTATAAACCCAGTAATGGAATCTCTGAGTCAAAGGGTATGGACATTTTAGTCATTTTGTTTGCATAATTACAAATTCCTTTCCAAAATAGTTGTTCTGCTTCACAGCTGACCAACAAAACATTAATATGCCATTCTTCCCACAGTGCCTCCACATTGACTATTTCCATGTTTTTCCTCTTTGCCAATTTTCAGGATTTTGAAATACAACTTTAGGGTTGTTTTGATTTGCATTTCTCTTATTAGCAATTTGAAGCATTCTTCCATGTAGTTAATAGTTTGTAATTCTTTTGAGAGCTCCTGTTCATATCCTTTGACCACTTATCTATACACATATATGTTTACATGTATATTTACATATATATTCATTACATACCTGTATCTTTTAAATGTTTTTATATTTTGGATGCCAACCCCTTAACAGAAAAATTAACAAAAAAAATTTTCCCTATTTGTTTTCCTTCTTATATGAACTAATTTTGTCCGTACAAAAGCTTTAGTTTCATGTAATCAAAATGATGTATTTTATCTTTTGTAATTACTTCAGTCCCCTGTTTGTTTACTTGCTGCTTATAGAACTGAGAGATCTGCTTCTCTTTTAATTTTTCCATAGTATGATTGTTAATATTTTAAAATTTTATTTATTTTTAGTTTTCAACATTCACTTTTATAAGATTTTGAGTTCCAAACTTTTTTCCCTCTCCCCTTCCCAAGACAGCATGCAATCTGATATAGGCTACACACATACAATCATATTAAACATATTTCCACATTACTCATGTTGTGAAAGAAGAATCGGAACAAAAGGGGAAAACCACAAGAAAGCAAAAAACAAACAAAAAAGAGAGAAAATAGTATGCTTCCATCTGCATTCAGACTCCATAGTTCTTCCTCTAGATGTGGATAGCATTTTCCATCATAAGTCTTTTGGAATTCTTTTAGATCACAGTATTACTAAAAGCCAAGTCTATCAAAGCTGGTCATCGTACATCCAATGTTGTCCTGATTCTGTTCACTTCATTCAGTATCACAAGTCTTTCCAGGTTTTTCTGAAATTTGCCTAATCATCAGTTCTTATAGAACAAAAAATTACATTACATTCATATACCACAACTTATTCAGCCATTCCCCAATTGATAGGCATCCCCTCAATTTCTAATTCTTTGCCACCACAAAGAGTTGCTATAAATATTTTTGTCTATGTGGGTCTCTTTCTCTTTTTCATGATATCTTTGGGATACAGTCCTAGAAGTGCTATTGCTGGGTTAAAAGCTATGCACAGTTTTTTAGCCCTTTGGGTATAGTTCCAAATTGCTCTCTAGAATGGCTGGATCATTTCACAACTCCGCCAACAATGCATTAGTGTTCCAATTTTGCCACATCTTCTCCAACATTTATATGATTGTTAATATTAAAGTCACATACCATTTAGAATGTATTGTGGAATATGGCATAAGGTGTTGGTATAAGCCTAATCTCTGCCAAAATTCTTTCCAGTTTTCCAGACAGTTTTACCAAATAGGGAATTCTTTCCTAAGTAATTTATATTTTTCAGGTTTATTGGACACTGGGTAATTGAATTCCATTGTTTCTGATTGACTGTTGTCTAGTCTGTTCCGTTGATTTACCTCTCTGTTTTTTAACCAATACCAGATAATCTTGATGACTGCTGCTTTGTATTATTTTGAGGTCTGGAAGTACAATTCCCCCTATGTCAATCTACTTATTTTCATAATTTCTCTTGATCTTCTAGATCTTTAATTTTTTCCAAGTGAATTTTGTTACTATTTTATCAAGCTCTATGAATTATCCTTTTGATCATTTAACTGGTGTGGTATGTAAAATTTAAATTAATTTTGGTAGTATTGTCATTTTTATTGATAATCCAACCATGAGAACTGTATGTTCCTTCAGTAATTTAAATTGTTTTTTATTTCTTTAAGAAGCCCTTTGTAATTGGATCTATGTAAGTATTTTGTATGACTTTGTAGATTGATCTTCATATATTTATGCATTTAGAAGCTACTTCCAATGAGACTTCCCTTCCCATTACTGCCTTTTAGATTTTATTATTGTATAGAAAGGTAGTTGAGGGTTTAGTTTTGTAGCCTGCAATTTTGTGGAAAGTATGAGATATCTTGATTAGTACCTTTGCTGATGCTCTAGGGTCAGCAAATAGGTATAATTTCATCTCATCTTTACCTGTCTTTGTGCCTTTAATTTCTCTTTTCCTATTACTATTACTAATATTTCTAGAACTTTACCAAATAAAAGTGAAGAGAGTGGTTATCTTTTACTATCATATATTTGGGAAAAGGTTCTAGTGATCCCCATTGCATGTGATAACTTGCTTTTTTGTAATTTAATTTTTCAGTTCTGAATTCTCTCCCTCTCTTTCCCTGCTCCCCAACCCACTGAGAGGACAAGAAAAATAAAATCGAATATAAATTTATATAGTTATGTGACACAATTTCCACATTACTCCTAGCCAAACAGAAAGAGGGAGGGAGAGAAAGAAAAGAAAATATACTGTGTGCTGTCCTCTGAGTCTATCTGCTCTCTATCTACAGGTAGATAGCATGTTTCATCATGAGTCCTTTGGAATTATGATTGATCATTGTGTCAATCAGAGCTACTAAGTCTGCTAAGTTGATTGTCTTTACAATATTGATTTTATTTTATAAATTTCTCTTCCAATTTTTACTTCATTTTCCATCAGTTCATACAACTGTTCCCAGGTTTTTCTGAAACCATTTTATCATTTCTTACATCTCAATAGTATTCCATCATATTCATATTATATAACTTCTTCAGCCATTCCCCAGTTGATAGGCATCTCTTCAGTTTCCAGTTCTTTCTCTACAAAAAGAACTGCTAGAAATATTTCTGTATATATAGAACCTTTTTCTCTTTTCTTGATCTCTTTGAGGTATAGACCAAGTAGCAGTATTGCTGGGTCAAAGAATATGCATAGTTTAATAGCTTTGGGGCATAGTTCCAAACTGTTTTCCAGAATGGTTCAGTGAATTCACAGCTCCACCAACAATGCATTATTGTACCTGTTTTCACTCAGCCCTTCCAGCATTTGTCATTTTCTTTTTTTTTGTCATCTTAATCAGAATTTTTGAAAATTTTACATTTCTTGATCCAACCATTTTGGAGAGCAATTTGGAACTATGCCCAAAGGGCTATAAAAATGTGCATTCCCTTTGACCTAGCAATAGCACTTCTAGGGCTGTATCCCAAAGAGATCATACAAATGGGAAAAGGACCCACATGTACAAAAATACTTATAGCAGCTCTTTTTGTGGTAGCAAAGAATTGGAAATTGAGAGGATGCCCATCAGTTGGGGAATGGCTGAACAAGTTGTGATATATGAATGTAGTGGAATACTACTGTGCTATAAGAAATGAGGAACAGGCAGACTTCAGAAAAACCTGGAAAGACTTCAATGGTCTGATGCTGAGTGAAGTGAGCAGAACCAGGAGAATGTTGTACACAGTAACAGCCACTCTGTGCGATGACTAACGTTGATAGACTTAGCCCTTCTCAGCAATGCAAGGATCTAAGACATCTCCAAAGGCTTCATGATGGAAAATACTATCCACATCCAAAGAAAGAACTATGGAGTTTGAATGCAGATCAAAGCATACTTTTTGCTATTTTTTTTCTTCTGTTTTGTTTCCTCTTTCTGGTGGTTCCTCCTATTGGTTCTAATTCTTCCTTATAATATCACTAATGTGAAAATATGTTTAATAGAAACGTATATGTATAGTCTATATCAGATTGCATGTCATCTTGGGGAAGGAGGTGGGGAGGGAGGGGGAGAAAAATTTAAAACTCAAAAGGTTATGGAAGTGATTGTTGATAGATCAAAATAAATTAATTAAAAAAAAAAGAAATGACGAGCAGGCAGACTTCAGGAAAAACCTAGAAAGACTTGTATGGACTGATGCTGAGAGAAGTGAGGAGAACCGGCAAAACGTTGTACGCAGTTAACAGCCACAGTGTATGATGATCAACTTTGACAGACTTAGCCCTTCTCAGCAATGCAAGGATCTAAGACATCTCCAAAGGTCTCATGATGGAAAATGCTATCCACATCCAAAGAAAGAACTATGGAGTTTGAATGCAGATCAAAGCATACTATTTGCTATTTTTTTCTTCTGTTATGTTTTGTTTTCTCTTTCTTGTGGTTCCTTCTATTGGTTCTAATTCTTCCTTACAACATCACTAATGTGAAAATATGTTTAATAGGAATGTATAGGTATAGCCTATATCACATTGCATTCCATCTTGGGGAGGGAAGAGGAGAAAATTTAAAACTCAAAAGTTAATGGAAGTGATTGTTGATAAATAAAAATAAATTAATTAAAAATACTAAAAATATTTACATTTCTCTAATTATTAGTGATTTAGAACATTTTTTTTCATATGACCATAGATGCCTAGGAGATCTTCCTTTGAAAACTTTCTATTCATATCCTTCAACCCATTATCAATCGAAGAATGGCTCTTTTTCTTTCTTTCTTTTTTGGTGAGGCAAATGGGGTTAAGTGACTTGCCCAGGGTAAAACAGCTAGTAAGTGTCAAGCATCTGGTCTGAGACCGGATTTGAACTCAGGTCCTCTTGATTCCAGGCCAGTGCTCTATCCAAGGAGCTACCTAACTGCTCCTTTTTCTTATAAATCTGATTCACTTCCTTAAATTTCTTGGAAATTCTATCTTTATCAGAGAAACTTACTACAAAATTTCCCCCCACCCTCAAGCTTTCTTACTGATCTTCTAATTTTATATGGATTGGTTTTGTTTGTACAAAATTTTTTTTAATTTTCTGTAATCAGAATTTTTCCCTTTTACCTTCTGTGAACCTTTCTATCCCATATTTCTTCACAAATCCTCCCCATCCATAGATCTGATACGTAATTTCTTCCATGCTCTGCTAATTTGTTATGATGTTGCCCTTTCAGTCTAAATCATGTATGAATTTAGAGTTTGTCCTGGCATATAGTAAAAGATGTTGGTTGGCATCTAATTTTGGCCACACTGTTTTCCAGTTTTCCCAGTAGTTTTTGTCAATTAGTGTGTTCTTACCCCAATAGCTAGGATCTTTGGGTTTCTCAAATGCTACACTACCATACTAATCTATTCCATGAATTAACCTCTCTGGTTTTTATCCAGACAAAATTATTTAGAAAATTAAAGCTTTGTAGTATAATTTGAGATCAGTTTCTGTGAGGGTTCTTTCTTTCTCATTTTTCTTCCTTGATATTATTGACCTTTTATTCCTCAGATAAATTTTGTTATTTTTTCTAGCTCTCTAAATGCTTTCATTTTTAAATGATTGTTATGTTATTAAAAATGATCCCCCTGTGCCTGTGCTGTGTAGAATTTTTAGCATAAATGAGTGTTGTACTTTGTTAAAGGCTTTTTCTTCATCTATTGAGATAGTCATGTGGGTTTGCATGTTTTTGTTTTTAATATGATTGATTGTGTTGGTTGTTTTGCCAATGTTGAACCATCCTTGTGTCCATGACATAAGTCCAAATTGGATATATTGAATGATTTTCTGGGTCAATTGCTGTAGTTTGTTTGATAGGATTTATTTAAAATTTATGCCAATCTTTTTAATACCATTATGCAATCAGTATTCTCCTACGGCTTCAAGACATGACTTTTCTCTTTTTTTATTCTTGTTACAAATATATTTCACTGAGTAGGGGTGGGTAGGTGGATATATTCTGAAATGCAGGTGATACAAAAATGAAAATGTCAATAAAAAGAATTTTAAGACATTGAACGTAACAATTTCTGAATGAAAATTAGTATCACAGGGCAGTGAAGAAGGAAAGCAGGCTGCAACAATATTTAACAAAAAATGAGCTTCAAAGAACAGGAGTAAAAGATGTCATCAGTGCAATGAGTGATAGAAAAAGATGGGTTGGCCACAAGATGGCAAGGGATGATGGATAAACAGCGTGTGTCTTCCACTGGTATCTCCAACTGTAATATCAGGAGAAAGTGAGGAAGGCCCCCAGCACATTCACAAACTTGTGAGAAGACTTGGACAAGAATCATGCAGGATGTACAGGAATGAATAGGTTGAAATCTGTAGCTTTAGAGAGCTCAAACAAATTAATGAGACCACAGATCCTTTTGAGTAGTTTTTAAATTTTAGAGATATAGGATAATACCTCTAATGTCTGACAATCCAAGTATAACAATGGTTGGTTTACTTTTTCAAAGACTTCTAATTGAATATGACCTGGATCTGATGAGTTCTAGAGGTTTAGGGGTGCTGGGACCCCAAAATCACAACATGCGGATCCTGCCTGGAAGAATTCGACCCAAGCCTTCTTTCAGCTAGAAACAAGGTTTATTAAAGAGCCACCATATTAGCCAGACTCTTAAGGAATCTGAGCATCTGTGAGCTATTGGCTAGATCTTAAGAATCTGAGCAGTGGTGAGATCATAAGAATCTGAGCACCTTGATGGAGACAAGATGGACAGAAAGACTGTGGGGGAGGGATCTAGGAGTGGCCAAGTAGTTTGGGGTGACTGGAGGAGTGGTCTGAGTATCTGGATGGAAGTGGCCAGTAAGCTAGGGTGAACAGACTGCCTGGAACCTGGACCATGAGGCCAAGGGAGAATAGAGTCTAGATTAAGGGTGGGAAGTAACCAGGGGTCAACTGGAGGTAATAGACAATGGAGGGCTAGGTAACAGAATTGGGAGATTGGGCTAAGGGGATAATGAAAGGTCAGTTGATAGGATTATAGCCACAGGCTAACTCCAGAGGTTTGGCCATGTGGGAAAGTCCAGGGTTTTTCCTTTTTGGGGTCCAGATTCCATTCTCATCAGATCCACACCTGAACCTGAACCCTGAGCTGGTGCAAAACGATGTAGAACAAAGGGTAGAGCCCATGTGTTGGACTGCCTTGTATCTCATGTATCTTGCACAGAGTAGGCATTCAGTAGATATCTGAACTGGAAAGAGGATCAGAAAGAGACATAATCCCAAGGTGTTCAATGAGCAGCAGCATATGTTATGATTTTAGGATGACAGCACATTTATTGTGTGCCTACTAGGTGTAGGGCTTCATGACAGGAATTATGGGGTATATGAAAAAGGGTGAAACAAGTTCATGTGCAAAACCAATTCACTAATACTTATGTTATCTAGCATGAAGGAAACACTATTTAGACTTAATCTATCAAAACAAACTATTAATCAAATGAATGCAAACATTACTCTACTATCTATTGGACAATAAAACAATCCCACTAGGAACAAACTACCAGATTTCCTAGGGCTTCCTAGTAAATATGTCTTGTACTAGTATTCAGTAATAAGATTCTCTTTCTGCTGAAGAGAGTATAGAGATAGCTTCAGTTGCCATCCAAGGTCAGGCTGAAGACTGGGCAACTCCTATGGATTTTTTATTGTTCTAGATATGAATGTTAGCTGGTTACAACCAAATTGAGATTGCTACTTGATTACCTACACTTAGATCAATAGAAGCTATCAACCAAAGCTAAAACATTAGCAAGTATTTATCAGTTGCTTACCAAATCTAGGGAACATGTTTATGAAATGGTGGAAGACATATCATTAGTAGCTGTTTACAAAATCTGGGACATGCAAAAATTATTAACTGTTTACCAAATTTGGAGGACACATGTTACTGCCAAGCTATAATGCTCAAATCCTTTTTACAGAAAAGCAACTTACATAACTTGTCACAAAATGGAGGCTAACAACAAAATGGAGTCAGTCTTATCAAGGCAACAAATTTATTTTCACTACAGATAGTTTATGTTCTCAACTTAAAATCTAGGCAATAAGGACTACTGTTGATCAGTACATGATTAATTGCTAAATAAGGCACATAAGTAATATATGCTTTGGCTTCAGGAAAAGGTCAGAGCATCTGTTGAGTAGTCTGAGAAGAAATGGAGAAGAGGTGAGCTGTGAATCTTGAAAAATAGATGAAATCTGGGATAGGCAAAAAGGAGTATGATTACCGTTCAGAGGTGAGTGTAGAGACGAGTATAGGGGAATAGTTGGCAGATGGTGCACTGATTTTTTTTCAATATATCTCATATTCATTCCTCTCCACCATGTCACTCTCCTGATCAAAAATCTTTAATGTTTGTCCAAGAAAGTAGCTAGAGATAAGGGTAGGATGGTGGGTTGGACCTAGATTGTAGTAGACATTAAATGTCAAGTAAAAGACTTGGAACTTTATCTGTTGGGAGAGGAAGATGTTGAAGTGTTTTGTACAGTGAAGCAACATGATGGAAAAAAGTTAAGATAGAAAAAGGTGGTCTGGGCATGAGAGTTTAAGAGAATAAATACGATGATAGTAGTAGGCTTAGAGAGAGATGAGAGACACTGTGAAAAATAAGTAGACTTGGTGAATTAATTCAACATTAGAGGAATGGAAAAGCAAGAAATCAAAGGTAACTCAGGTTTCAAGCCTAAATGGCAGGGAGAATTTTGGTATCACTAACTCAGAAAAAGGAACAAGTTTCAAGGGGAGGAAGATAAGGTCAGTTTTAAAAATGTGTTGAATTTGGGTCGCCTTGCTCCCAAACGATACTTCACCAGTGTAGGTTGGTGTATCTGCCTCTAGGAGATGCCAAAATGTTACCATTCTCTTCTGTCTTACCTTAACTCTGAAGAGACCCTACTGGGTGAGTTCCACAGGGACTTTGTCAGAATGCTTTTGAGCCCCTCAAAATTTATTCAGTAAATATTATATCACCCATTTCTGCATTATTTGTATAAATTTGTAACATGGATGCTATGTGTATTTGTCACAGAGTCTGCCTAGGCTAACAGTAATAATAATAAAAACTAACATTTATAAACCGCTTACTTTATGAATAAGCCAGGCACTTTTCTAAGTGCTTACAATTACTATCTCATTTGATTCTCACAACAACTCTGGGAATCAGGTGCTATTATTATTCCTTTTTCACAGATAGGGAAATTGAGGCAAACTGGTTAAGTGACTTGCCCAGGGTCAAACAGCTAGTAATTGTTTGAGGCTAGGTTTGAAGTCAGGACTTCTGGACTCTAGGCCTGCCTTTTCTATATAATGCGCCATGCTAAGTGAGTTTTGTAGCTACCACTTTGACTGCCATCTTACTAAAATCTTGGCGAGAAGCAAGTCTTATGCATTGTCTATCAACGTGAAAGCAACAATGGAGTTTGTTAGTTATAGTGTTAGAAGAGCAGACCATCAGAGTATACCCAGGGTTTTTAAACTAGGGAACGGAGTCTTATTTTTTGTTTTTAATATTTTGATGAGTCTATTCCATATAATTGTTTCTCTTTGTAATATTATGCAATAAAACATTCTGAGATGGGCTCCACAAATTTTCCAGACTGCAAAGGGAGTCTATGCCACAAGAAAGATTAATAACGCCTAGAATATGCCCTTATACACAAGGTAGTCACTTCCTTAAGGAACCCACCTGCTAAACTGTGAATTCTGTGTTGGGGAGGTAGCCCAGAGGGAGTGCTGAACATATATATCACCATATGTTCAGTTTCTCCAAAATTGATGGGTGCCCACTTAATTTTAAGTTCTTTGCTTCCCCCCGCCCCCTCCACTCAGTTTCTTCTGATATTTTGGAACTTTGTTTCTATCTCTGACTTTCTTGGTCAGTATATAGAATTTAGCCATCTTTCTTAAATAATTCCAAACTGTTATTCAGAGAAACTGGATCAATTCAGTTCCACTGTCATAAATATAGTGTACCTGTCTTCTTGTAGCCTCTCCAAAATTGATTATTTCCATATTTTGATGGCTTAAAGCCATCAGGAAAGCCTCAATGAGGTTTTAATTTTCATTTTATACCTTATTTATTTGGAGCATTTTTAGATGGTCACAGTTTATAATTCATATTCTGAAAACTTTTTGTATTCTTTGACCAGTTATCTATTGGAGAATGGCTGTTGGTCACATATATCTGCATTGATGACTAGCAAAAAAGCCACCTCTTGTATGGGACTTTCCTTGATCCTCTTAGTGGTTTGACTTCCCTCACTCTCTACTGAAATTAGTATATATTTACTTGGCATGTGTTTTGTATTTACGTTTTGTATTTACTTTACTATATATATTATTCCCCCTCTCTATAGTAAACCATAAGTGCTTTGAGAGCTTTGTGCATTATGAAAGGCTTAAGCATCATAAAGACCCACTTGGCTTATCCTATTGTAGATGTGACCTCGTGCTCGAAAAGGTCCCACCAGGCAAGCAAAAAAACTCTATTGCGCTGGAAAGGCTCTGAGTGTGGTCCTTGGGACAGGATGAGCCTTGCTAAACAATGAGAAACTCATTACCTCTTAGCTGCCTATTAGTGATAAATTCTTTGGCCAAAAGAACCTATGGAACAAGAGAGAGATAAGGACAGGCTTCCTATAGGAAGTAGCACCTGAGCTCATCTTTGAAAGAAGTTAGGGTTCTATGAGATGGAGATAAAAGACTTTATATTTGAGGCACAGGAGATAACCTGTACAAAGGTAGACATGGGAGGTATGGTGAAGGGCTCTGAAAGCCAAACAGAGGAATTGTTTTTCATCCTAGCAGCACTGACGAGCCACTGGATCTAGAACTTTTTGAATGGGGGAATCATATGGTAAGAACTTTGCTTTAGGAAGATTCTTTTTTTTTTTTTTTTGGCAGCTGAGTGGAGGCTAGATTGGAGAAGAAAGACAGCGGAAGTTAAGAAAGCAATTATGAGATTATTGCAATAGTTGACATGAAAGGTGATGAGGGCCTGAACTAGGGTATCAGTGGTATCAATGGAGTGAGGCCAGTACTAGGTATATGGAGGTAGAACAAATTGCTGGTGATAAAAAGTGACAAATGGATAAAAGAAAGGATATCAATACCTATTATAATGATTATATATAGAAATTTACCTGATGTAAATCAAGTGCATTGGGAAGAAAAAAACAAAACAACCTCACTAAAACTGCCTTAATCAATGCTTCATCTACTTGAATATAAAGTGATTTATAAAATATTATGGAAAAGTACAACAGAAAAATATTAATGTAGTT
This sequence comes from Vombatus ursinus, assembly GCF_900497805.2. Taxonomy (NCBI): domain Eukaryota; kingdom Metazoa; phylum Chordata; class Mammalia; order Diprotodontia; family Vombatidae; genus Vombatus; species Vombatus ursinus. The sequence continues at coordinate 79,848,766 of NW_020954590.1, forward strand.
ATATCATTAAAGAAAGAAAAATGGGGCAGCTAGATGGCACAGTGGATAGAGCACCAGCCCTGTAGTCAGGAGGACCTGAGTTCAAATGTGACCTTAGACACTTGACACTTACTAGCTGTGTGACCCTGGGCAAGTTACTTCACCCTGTTTGCCTCAGTTTCCTCATCTATAAAATGAGCTGGAGGAAATGGAGAATCACTCCAGTGTCTTTAACAAGAAAACCCCAAAAGGTGTCAAGAAGAGTTGAGTAGGACTGAATGAATACACACACACACATATATATATATACATACAGGCACACATATATCTCCAAACTGGCATAGTTTGCCATGCCCTCTGATATATTCTCTGCCCCAAGAAGTTTTCAGGAATCTTGACTAAGGAAAAAAAAATTTCAGACTAGTTGAGCAATAAGATTAACAGCCCAGGCCTCCAGGACATCAATCTAGGAGTAAATAAAAGATTTCCTTCTTTCCAGGAATATCTTAATCCTCTTTCTAAGGAGAAGGATAAATTCTATCAGGTGGTTAGGGAGGCTATGATGTGCATAAAACCAGAGATACTCTTTGTTAGTTCATTTTCCTAAGAAAATCTTTAGTTTTAGTTTTACCCACTTTTCTAAAAGAGTCTAGAAAGTGTTTTGGGCTAGAGCAATATTATTTCTTAGTACAGGGTGTCCCTAAAGTCTTAGTGCAGTTTTAAGCTTTAATAAGTATTATTAAGTTATTATTCTACTAAATAAATTAATGCTTTATTATTTATCAAAATTAAATAAACTATTAGCTTATGGTTATTAAACTACTAAAGCTTAAAACTGCTTTAAGACTTTGAAGACATATTATATTTTCACTTTTACTAAAAATGAGGTTTTAAATGTTTCTACACCAGGATGGTTAAAGGATTTCTAATTAGATTAGCCTTAGAACAAAGAATTTAGGAGCACAATGTAATTGTATTCAAAAACTTAAAAGATGTCAAACTTTATAAGAGCACAATAGGTGTTACTACAACAGTTTTAAATTGATGAGATTGACCTTTAAATTAATCAAGTCTCCGTAAAGTAGGTGGAGTTACAAAAGTAAGAGTACAAGTCACTAGAATAGAATGAATATCCAAGTAACCTGAGGTTACCTGAATCACAAGAATAGGATTATGACCCAAGTGATCTGAGGTTACCTGAGTAAACTTACATGGGCAAAAACAGCGAGGGAGAATATTAAATTTAGCTTAACGAAATAGAATTGAAAATTAATGTTCAATTTCACATTTTCAGAGTTGTATAAACAAGGGATTGCACACATGTGTGTGACTATTATCCCTAAACACTGCTCTCAGAATCAGAGCCAAAAGTAGTAAGCAAACAAGCAAGTTTCTGTTGTCTTTGCCTAGAAGGAGGTAAGATCCCTTTGCTATGATGCCCTTTCATCTCTTTTTAGGGTATGATCTGGAATTGGAATCAGCCAGAGCAGAGTGGAGTTCAGTTTCTGCCCTCTAAAATGCCTTCCTTTGTAGAATTTTCGCTTATTTCTCTTCTCTAATGGATTTGGTGGAAGTGGGCAAGAAAAAGGAACTGAGGATTATCACTGTTCTTGGCTCAAGGAACCAGGTGGACTTGAGAAAAAAAAGATCCTTCTTCCCAACTAATTGGATCTCAAAACTGAGCCAGATCTCCCTGACCTAAAATACATAGGCAGTAATCTATCAAAATATTAGTCTTAGTAGCAAATCCTTGACTGAATATGATTGTTTTTCCTAGCCACTACAATATAAACATGGGGCTTAGATTTCTAGCTAAGATTTAAAATCTGAATATTTTAGTGGTAGCTCCAGTGACAAATATGTCTTTTAGGTTGAAAGATTAGGCTGAATTTAATGGCTGCACACACTTATCTTAATTTGTTTAGGCAATGGTTTTATGATCTTTCAATATTTTGAAACTCTTGTTCAACAAAATATCACTTTTATCTCATACCCTTCAAATACCTAAATTTTTTTAAAGAGAAGAAAATTTTTTATGAAGTAAAAATTTGCTTAACAGAAATCTAAATTGAGATAGCACACAAACAGCTTCAGTAAAACCTGGATATAGGGGTGATACCTATCACCTCCGGTGTTTTCTGGTCTCTACCGAAGTCAGATTCCCACAGACTGTGAGATGTGAAATAACTGATGTTTCCAGGGTTGCCCCAGTAATGCCTTCACCAAAAGAAAAGTATGTCATCCAACATTAAATGGGTTCAATGAGGATATCCATTAAAGACATTTTCTCATCTTTCCAAAAACCAGAGGGCAGTAGATAGTTGGTCTGGCATGTTTGCTCCTCAGTGTTGCCCCACTGGTCCATGCTGGACACTGCCAGAGGCAACAACAGTGGGGCATGAGGTTGTGACACTTTTTTCTCTGCTTCCAGATTCTGGCTTCATTTGGAGTCAGTAGATTTGGAGTCACAATAGGATAAGTGGGCTGTGTCCTACTTATTTTGGATTAAAGCTGTAAAGGTTTCCTTGCTACAGCTCCTTTAGAGCAGGAGTTATTAAACTATAGTCCACAAACCACCAAAGGGTCAATGGATGAATTTCAGGGAGTCATGAGGTCCTTGAACTTAGATGGGAAAAAAACTGGATATTTATTTTAATGAAATTAGTTTCCTTTGTAATCCTATGTAATTTATTTCATGCATTTAAAAAGCATTATTCTGAAAAGTGGTCCATGACTCGCACACAAAAGGTTAAGAACCCTTGCTTTAGAATGAAGGGCAGAAACTAACACACTCCTGAGTCCTAGGCCAGCTGTCTATCTGTCTATCTGTCTGTCTCTTTCAGGAACCAGGCCTTGATAGGCTTTGCTCAAGATGAGACTCTTTGCCTTAGGCACCAAGTCCTTTTCAAGACAGAGCAGACTACCAGTTAATTAGTGTCCTCAGCCTTAATTCTATATATTAAACTGTACTTCTTGATCAATGTGGCTTTAGTCTACATCAAACCTCTCTCATTAGCTTATTGCCAGAAAGTCTATGTGATTACCCATCTAATTTCCAGTAGCTAAACTACAAGTCATCATTCAGGTAAAGGCTACTCTTTGAGTAGACTACCCAGGGCTCTGAGGTCCATCAGGTTTCCAATTTCCAAACTCTTTTTCTTGTACATGCAAATGAATGAGGGAGGGGGAAGGAAAGAAATGAAATGAAATCAAGTCCAGGGGGGCAAAGATAGGATCTTCTGCTGCCTAGACCGGGCCTTACCTTTATTATGTAAATATGACTCACAAAAACTTCCAGGCTTTGAGCTCATTCATCCATTATTCAATTATTTATTAAATGATAATAGTTTTTTCTACCTAACTCAGAGATAGTCTGTAAACTTATCTTTTTTTCCTTTTTAAGATAACTACTTTGGTATAATTGGTTTCCTTCATTAATCCTATGTATTTTATTTTATGCATTTAAAAACATTATCCTGAGAGGGGGTTCACCAGATTACATTGGCTTCACCAGATTACAAAAGGAATCCATGACACCAAAAAGGTTAAGAATTCCTGACTTAGATGGATGCTTGAGGATCTTTAGCACCTTTTACAAATGTTGCTAATCTTAGAAACACAAACCAAACATGTGGCATGGAGCTGGGAAGGACATGTGCCAACAAAATAGATTCTGTAGGAGGGAACCCATGATTATGAAAAGAAACAGTATCACTAATTCTTGTGACTTCCATGATGTACCATACATTCATTATTTTAAATTATACTTTTTCAAAAAGCAGAACTACATTTATTGAATGTAAACAATTTTCCCTTTAGCATCTACATTTATATTGTTTAGCCCTCCTTTTACTTCTTTTTAAAGCAGAGAGAATTATGGGATTTGTATGGCTTTTTTTGGGAGGGGAAATTTGTATGAACCAAAGTGACTCTGTTTTATTTTTTTAATTTTTAATTAATTTATTTTATTATTATTATTTTATATTTTTATATTTAATTATTTTATTAATTTAATTAATTTATTTTGAATTATCAACAATCACTTCCCTAAGCTTCTGAGCTTCAAATTTTTCTCCCTCTCCCTCCCCACCTCCCTCCCCAAGGCAGCGTGCAATCTGATATAAGCTATACATATTGACTCCATTTTAAGACCTAAATTTCATTTTCCTGTAAACTCCACCTGCTTCTTAGTCTTAGGAATTGAGTGACATCCTGTTTCATATCCAGAAAAGCACACTTGCTCACTCTCTAAAGAGGGTTTCATTCAGTTTCGGAAGCTGAGACCTTTGCCACTAATAGTTTTATTATTAAGCCCTTTTCCAAAGCCTGGGCCTCGCCTTTTTTGATATGCATCTTTCCTCCCAGACCCTGAAAAGAACCTGGCTCCTGTGTGTCTCTCTTTAGCTCCATTTGAAAGCAAACTTCTACCTTTCATTTCCCTTCATTATCTATTCTCATTGTCTGTTCAAATCTCTCAGACCTTCCAAACACCTGGACCCTTTTTCTCAACCACCTCCCCCCTTCAACTGGCCTTTCCCATTGTTTTACCTTCCAGTGGCCCCTGGCCATTTCTCACTCTTAATCCTAGCTAGGCACCATGAGGTCCAGGACCCAGGAGTTCTGTTCACCCCAGCTTACTAGCCACTCCCATCCAGATCTCCTTAGACCCTTCCTCCAGTCACTCCAAACTACTTGGCCACTCCTAGATCCCTCCCACTGTCTTTCTGTACTTAAGATTCACCTTTGCCCTCATTCTGATGCTGAGCTGTTCTCATGCCTAAAGGCTGAGACCCTCATGCCTGCTTGTACTCACGGGCGTCATCTGGCCTATATGCTTTATCTTTAATAAGCTTTTTCTCTGGCTGGAAGATGATTTGGGTTGAATTCATACAGGCAGGCCCGCATCATGATCTTGTGTCCCGTCCCGCGGGACATCAACGGAGGTCCGGACTTGTAAAAGAAGGAGGGGAGCAGGGGACACAGGAAATGGAGACAAGACAAGCTTTCTGATCAAGTCTCGTTTATTGAAGGCAAGCTCAGGGTAGTTATACACACAGTAAGAGGGAGTGGGGGAGTTCCACCAATGGTATAGGGGCGGGGTATTCCAGGAAGAGATACAGCTTTGTCCGTAATTTGTTCTTATCACAAGGACAGCTGCAACGCTAGTAATTTTCCAGAGGTCATACTGGGCCTGTGGTCCCTTACATGTCTCCCTTTTCTTTCCTTAAAAGGGAAGGTTTAGCAGAGGGGTTTGTGCCTGTCTTAGGTTGTCCCGAGGAGTGGGAGACTGTTGCCCGTCATGGGGGCAATATGCAAGGCAACGCCCCTGGCTTAGGTCAGACTCCCCTCAGGGGGATCTTACCCGTCATTGGCTAACCAAACCAGCGCTCAGACTAATCCTTGGGACCGGCCAATGTCGGTATAAAGATCAGGGTCGCCAGTATCCAGCCGACAATAATGGACCTGAATAGGTTTGGACAAGGCCTTGTCCAGCTGTTGTTTGACATAGGAGGTGATCTTCCGGAACACCCAAGGACCGAAGGTTAGAGCTAATAAAAACACAAATATAGGCCCTACAAGAGGTAAAATATAAGGAAGAAAGCCATGAAGATTACTTAAAAAAGGATTTTCAAACAGTTCTCTCCGACGATTGACCAGATCATCCTGTAATTTCTTTATCTTGTCCCGGACTACACCGGACTTATTAGCATAGAAGCAACATTTCTCCTGTAAGGCCAAGCATATACCCCCTTGTTCGGCTGTCAAGAGATCCAATCCCCTTCTGTTCTGCAAGACCACCTCGGCTAGAGAGTCGATCTGGTTCTGGAGATCACTAATAGTTCCTGATAAGGTTTGGATATCATCAATGAGCTGTGCAGAGAGTTTATTATAGGAGTATATGGCGACTCCCAAGCCCCTAGACCCTGTCGCAAGGGCTCCCGTAATGCCCAAGCCAACAAGCAAGGGAATAACAAATACGGCCCTTTTATGTCTTCCAGCCATAAAGTCGAGGCTGGGAACCGGAACAGGCTCGTTCCCTGGAACAATATCCATCTCAGGTAGAACGGAGGCAATGGAGCAATAACCAGTCCAATTTACGGGCAACGCTGGGAACGCCATATTCCCTCCGCAGAGAAAAACATGGCCTAGAGGGGGACACAGGAAACTGCTAGTACGAAGGACAGAGGAACAATTCACATGAGGGAGAAAACCCACATCAATGGAGACAGAGGCATTGGGAGTGGTACCCTCAAAGCAGGGGGCTACAAAGAGTGACTGATTCAAAGGGATCGGTTGAATCCTAAAAGGGGGGCCTAGGGAACAATTTACCTGAAGGGAAGGATTTTCGGCAGAAGCAAGGTTACCAAGGCGGGGTAACGCCATAGGAATGGGAGTACCGAGGGGCAAGCAAAGCCAGCAGTCCGCAGCCAACATAGGATTGGTCTTATTTAGCATAAGGTGAGTGGATTCCAAAATAACAGACGTCTGACTATCGAGACTCAATCTGTGAGGCCGGGGACACGCAAGAGGATGATAATGGAGGGAGGGGAATTGGGCCCGAATGAGTTCCTCAATGTGCTGCTGGACCTCATGTTCTCTGGCTCTGTCAGAAGGGCCCCCTCCGTCTGATACATGTAGGGGTGCACGTTCGGGCCAACAGACATCGTGGCCAACATCGGCAGACGAACAAGACGCCTGGGCATATTTGTTAGTATGTCCCTGGAGAGTGGCGGAGGTTTCCCCACCAAAGGTTCCTGCATAGGCTTGCTGTAGAACTGCCGTCAAATAAACCTTATTATTAGAAGAACACTGCTGGACGCTGTTATAGCAAAGGGAATGAATAGCTTGATAGTAGCGACAGGGGGAGGGGCAGGGACCAGGGGACCCAGGCAGAGAGGGAATGACTCGGGGTTTGGCAACACACTCCCACCGTTGCTTAAATCCCCCACCGGTGGATGGTCGATAGGTGAGATAGGCGGTGTATTCATTGCAGTCGTTGGAGTAAGAGAACTGCTGCGGTGTTACCCGTGTATACCCTCCACAGCAGTCACAGGGTGGCCCAAAAAGGGAGGCGAGGAGATCGTTGCCGGCCGGGGCGTCAAAACCAGCAAGGCAGACCCTCAGGACTGCCAGGAGGTACCAGCGTAGGGGTGATCGTTTTCCAAGCATTTCCTGTAGATAAAGAAAAGAAATATTTCTCAGAGAGGTTTGTCCTCCCTGGAAGGAAGGTTAACTGGAGGCGGAGAAGCCATTTCACAGGAATCAACTTGCTTTACAAGCCTCTCAGGAAGCCAGCTAGCAGATTGTTTTTCTTTAATATATATACAGACCGAACCCCGACCCCAAATAAGAACAGGGTCGGGACCCTGCCACTGGTTAGTAAGGGGATCTTTCCACAGTACTTTGGCATAATTGTGCTGGGATTCGGGGTGCCAAAACCTATCAGCCGCTGATTTGCCAGTATCGTCCAATTGAAGAAAATTTAATATGAAAAGAGCATGGCTGACCAGGTTCCGAGGGGATCCTTTGACCGGGTAGAATGCCCCTCTTCGAAGTTTGGTAATAGTGTTTTTTAAGGTTTGATGGGCCCATTCCACAATACCTTGCCCTTGAGGATTATAAGGAATGCCCGTGACATGAGAGATACCAAGGGTGGCACAGAAGGAGCGAAAAGCTGTGCCAGCATAACCAGGGCCATTATCAGTTTTAATAGACTCGGGCTTGCCCATAACAGTGAGGCAAGAGAGGACATGAGCTATCACGTGGCGGCAGGCCTTACCGCTCTGCAATGTGGCAGAGAGAAAGCTGCTGTGAGTATCGATGGAGACATGCATATATTTTAAATGACCAAAATCAGAAACATGAGTCACATCCATTTGCCATAGGGCGTTAGGAAAAAGACCTCGTGGGTTAATCCCCTTACTGGGTGGAGGGGGCAGAAAAGGAACACAGCGCACACAAAGCCTCACAATTTGTCGAGCCTGTTCACGAGTTAAACCATACAGGCGTCTCAGGGAGCTCGCTGGTAGGTGTAAAAAATCATGGGCTTGTTCAGGAGGGGTGAGGCCTGGCAGTAGGGAGCACTGTAAAGCACGATCTGCTACATCATTGCCCTCAAAAATGCCTCCTGAGGTAGACTGATGAGAATAAACATGGAGAATGTAAAGGGGGTTTTTTCGCTGCAACAAAATTTGCTGTAATTCCCTCAGGAGAGAGGATATGGTGGACTTATGAGGTTGGAGGACAGCGTCCTCTATGCATTTAAGAACCTTTACTGCATATAGACTATCAGAGATTATGTTTATAGGCTCAGGATATTTACGGCAAGCCTGGAGGATGGCAAAGAGCTCATTTTTCTGGGTAGAGTCATAGGGGGTTTCTAATACTGTTATTTCCTTGGAGGCCTCATGATAAATAGAGGCCTTATAGTTTTTTATAGCATCAGTGAAAACATTTGGGCCTTGAACAGGTTCTCCCATAACCTTTCGTTGGGGTGGTGCTAAGGTTATTTGCTCTAGCATAGGGAGAAGCAGACAGGAGGAATGAGGACTTATCTCAGCCCATTGGGAGCAATGTGCCCAAGACCAATAGGTTTGCATAATGGCTTCTCGCTGTCCAGGTTCAAAATTCGAGTAAAGTAAAGGTCGTTGTCCAGACAAGTGGACAGCCCTTTGTACTGCAGCTAAGGCTAGTTCCCCTAACATCTCATAATAATTTGGCAGTACCTTGTGAGCCTTCTTTGCATATACAAATTCTAATAATTTGGGACCTTGGTGTATGACACAAAAAGGACTCTGTTGATTGACCAAGGAGACCTCTATTCTACCTTTGGGGTCCCATCTGGCGGTCTGGGCCTGGGCAGCAAGTGAGAATATTTGGGACACTGCTGCCTTAGCAGCAGGAGTCCATGCCCGAGGGGAGTTTAAATCTGAATTTCCTTTTAAGATATCATATAAAGGCTGCATTACAGCAGGAGGAATGGGTGTGCGGGCCCTGAGCCATTGGATCTGTCCCACTAACTTTTGGAAGTGATTCAAGGTGGTTATCTTATCAAGCCCTAATTCAGGAATTTGATTGCTAATAGAAACAGCCTCCATACAAGGCCTAGGTATATAAGTGGGTAATTTTGTTGGACTTTGTCAGGGGCCACCACCAAACCATAATGAGCAAGTGCAGAGATGGTTTCTTTTACTAATCTTGCTAATGTTTCATCACTGCTGGTGGCTAATAAAATATCGTCCATATAGTGAAGTATTGTGGCTTTAGGCCATTTGTCCCTGATAGGGTCCAGCACTCTCCCCACATAAGCCTGACATAAGGTGGGACTGCAGCACATTCCTTGGGGCAGGACCTTCCACTGATATCTTAAATCTGGTCCTGCATTATTGGTAGTGGGTATGGTAAAGGCAAATCTCTTTCTATCTTCTGGGGATAATGGGATAGAGAAAAAACAATCTTGGATGTCTATGACTGTCACAGGCCATCCAGATGGCACTAAATTAGGGGAGGGAAGGCCAGGCTGTAGGGTTCCCATGGGCTCTAGGGTGGTGTTAACCGCCCTGAGATCTATTAACATTCGAAATTTCCCTGATTTCTTTTTTATTACAAACACTGGGCTGTTCCAGGGGCTGGACGTGGGCTCAATGTGCCCCACCTGTAACTGGTGCTGCACTATATCACGTAAAGCCTGGGCTTTCTCTGCAGGGAGGGGCCATTGGGGTACCCAGACTGGGTTATTAGATCTCCATGTTAGAGGAGTGGGTCTGATACAAGAAAATTTTTGCTGTTGCCCAACGGCCCCAATTAAAAATCCTGCGGGGGTGGTATATAAACAGATGCACCACAAGCCTTCAAAATATCCCTTCCCCATAAATTGTATCTCAAACCAGCAACCACCGGGGTCGATTTGGAAAATTCTCTTGCTGTAAAGGGGAAGTCCGAACCACCGGGTAAAAGTCGGAGATTTTCCTGATGCAGCCCCGAGGGCGCATTCCGAGGGGGTGGAGCTTCCATCTGGTAAGCTTGTTGAGGGGCCCTCCTTGCCCCGCCTCCTGACTGGCTTGCAGCATTCTTTAGCATAATGGCCAGATTTGTTACAATTGTAACAAATTGCCTTAGAGCAGGCTCCACCAGATATCTGGCGGCATTGTGCCTTAAACTGACTGGCTTTTCCGTATAGATAGTACAATTTAGTCTCTTTTGTTTTCTGCACTTCTGATAGTCCTCTCCAAGCGGCTGCCTGTAGGCGGGCAATGAAATCCGGGAAGGGTTTTATCAGGACCTTTTTAATCTTGGTCAGGGAGGGCCTTTGTTTCCCCAAAGCCTGAATCTTACAAAAAGCCTGTAGGGCACATTGGGAAACAGCTGCAAACGCTGTATTTAGTGCCTCTTTTAACTCCTTAAACTTCTTCCATTTTAAAGGGGCCCAGGTCCTCCCTCCTTCGATTAAGTGTGGGGGAGGGGGGCCAAAACAGGGGATTCGGATTTGGGTTTGGAGGTTACTGTAGGGACAGTGAGAGCAACAGCAGGGCCAGGAATGCAATCAGCGAGTTCCAAATCAAGGAGCCGTAGTTCCTTAAGCAGCTGTGCTTTCTCTTTCTTAAACATCAACGTCTGTTGGAGGAACTGAATCTGAGAGGGGAGCGAGGTCAAGGGAGTATCAACAGGCGGAAAAGGGGGAAGAGTATGATAAGAAGGGGGAGCAGAAGGGGGCAGAGAAGCATGAAGATGAGGGGTTGGGAGTGGAGAAGCAGGAGCAGCGGGCGCGGAAGCAGAGTGCTGTATAGTAGGAAAACATGCAGGAGCGGTACTGAAATTATAGGGGTCATTATAAGAAGCAGCCTCCTGCTCAAGGTCAGCTGCATCAGTAGGATCTAAGGTATCATTTGACCTCTAGACCAAAGCCTTTTGTAAAACAGGATAAATGCGCTCAACTCTCCTACTTTGGGAGGAGAAATCATCTAAGGGCATGTTGATGGACACAGAATCACAATCCTTCCTAGACTCATCCTCTGTTGCGGGTGGGGCTGGTAATGGACAAGGAGGCTCCGGGGGGCCTCCGTCTTTTTCACTGACAATCTTACAAACCTCCGTCTCAAAAGGACGTATTTTCAAAATATCATAAATACAATTCCAGTAATTGAACGCAGTAACAGGGACCTTCTTGGGCCCGAAAGTTCTAAAATAATCATTAAGACAATGTCCCACCCGTTTCCATCTTTTCTCATCTATAGTTCCTTCCTGGGGGAACCAAGGACAAACGTCCTTTAAAAAAACAAAAAATTGTATAAGATCCTTTTTCTTAACCTTTACTCCCCGTGTCTTTAATGAGGCCTTAAGCCCTTCTACAAATTTTTCATGACTACTAGCATCCTGCCCCATTTTGAGTGTCTCCTTACCTCAGGTCTCTATTCCGCAGATCAGGCAAATCCGCGGCGACCAATTCTCATGTATCGTGACTGCAGTCGTTTTTTCCACAGGAGCACACACCAAAAACCTTTACTCCTTTTAAGGGGGTCTCGGGCCCCACGTTGGGCGCCAAATGTCCCGTCCCGCGGGACATCAACGGAGGTCCGGACCTGTAAAAGAAGGAGGGGAGCAGGGGACACAGGAAATGGAGACAAGACAGGCTTTCTGATCAAGTCTCGTTTATTGAAAGCAAGCTCAGGGTAGTTATACACACAGTAAGAGGGAGTGGGGGAGTTCCACCAATGGTATAGGGGCGGGGTATTCCAGGAAGAGATACAGCTTTGTCCGTAATTTGTTCTTATCACAAGGACAGCTGCAACGCTAGTAATTTTCCAGAGGTCATACTGGGCCTGTGGTCCCTTACAATCTTGGGGTTCAGCAACCCAAAACCCCTATACCTCTTCATCTCCACCCTCTCAGTTCTTTACACTTCTTCATCCCTACCTGGTAACTTGGAAAACCCTAACCTTTCCTCCAATTAGAAAACAGATTACCTAATCTTGCATTCTGGTTTATAACCTGTTGTTTGCTTTTAATGTGTAAAAATCTGTCTCCTCCTGTATTCAGGGTCCAATACCAAGCTGAAGAGGCCTGTTCCCAATTTGTTAATCAGTGGCCACATATGGCTTGATAAACTGATACGCTCAGAAACTCGAACTCGAACCTTTGCTTCCTCAGTTGTTTCACAATGCATCTGATACACTGAAATGCTGTAAAAGTACAATAATTCTATTCTTCAGAACAGAGAAAGAGATAAAAGTCCCTTTTGATTTATTATAATAAACAATCTTGTTCTGTGCTTAACAAAAGAGGCTTGAGTCAAGAGTTAGCAAATACTTACTTGTTGCATTGTGGGTAAATGTAAGGCAGACTGGACCTGCATTGGTAGTTGGTTTCCAACTGGCTGCTCATTGTGATTGGCTGGTGCTTCTGGTGAAGAGGTGGGCTCTTGTCAAGATAAAAATCTGCGATAAAGAGAAACTGAGGCACAGAGATTCAAATATTATCAATTTATTAGCAAAGCTAGTTATTGCCAATAAAAGGGATCTGAAGGTCCTTAGTAGCCAAGGATCCAACTGACAGAGCAGCTCTTTTATAGTTGAGGGGAGTACACAAAAATCCAAACAATATATAGGAGACAAAAATAATGTGGGACTTCAGAGAGGGAGAATGAGTTTTGACTGGCCAGTGTCAAGAGACAGGCATTGTGCTATGATTGGTTGGTGATGCTTAAATTAGACGGAATAGGGAACTAAAGTTACAGGCTTAAGGGAGCTCAAACTCACATAATGAGGGGGCCACACAATACATAGTAGATTGATCATTAAAATGTAATAAATTGACAAAGTAAAGTGGCATATCAATTTTCATTTCCACAATCTGAGGAGGAGACACTGTCCCGTTAGCTATAGAGACAGTCACTGGCCTTTGGTTATCAGGTTTTGGTGCTATGTTCCTGGGAAGAATAGGGTGCATGGCAGTTACTTGAGTCTTCATTCTTGGCTGTTGGTGAGAGTGGGAACTCGGGAAGAGGGCTGAATGAGCGTGGGTGGACCCATGGAACACTGACTTTTTACACTTAATCCGCTGAAGAGGCTGGGATGTTTTAACATTAACAGGATCACTGTAATTCTGTGGAGAAAAGAGATAAAAATAGTATTTAAGATTGACAAGCACATAGGTTGATGTCTATATTCAAGAGTACTTGTTCTTATATTCAGAAACATCCATACTATTTAGCATCCTTGTACACTGTAGATACTTAATGCTTATTGGACTGGACTACATTTTTGACTCCCTGACCTAAATAAGAGAATTTCTTTATGTGACCTTACCAACAAGTCATTACCCAAATAATAGTCTCTGAACACTTGATCTTCTTTTATTTTATACAGTACTTTACAATTTATGTGTTATCCTTACATTAACATTGTGAGTTAGGTACCACAAATATCTTCATCTTCCAGATGAAGAGCCTGAGGCTTAGAAGGGTGAAGGGATTTGTCTGAGGTTATGCAACTGGTCCAGCCAAAGAGCCAGCCCTTAAAACTCCTGTCTCCTCACCCAGGCCCACCGTTCTTTCACTTTTACATCTTGCCTTTCTTATTCCAGCTGTCCTAATACCTCTAAAATTATCTGTTTAGATTTTTTCCCCCCTCTCTAATTTCTAATATCTAAGTTGCTGACTTTTCAGATTCCTTGAAAACAAGAAAGTACCACTATTGTTCCACTATGAATCAGAGCTGTAGTATACTTTATGAAGGTTCATATTTGGGCTTTTCCTCAGGATGTTTTTGGTATATATTTTTCTTCCCAGTGGGATAAAGAAAATTGACCGCAATATCTGTAATGACAGAATTGCTGCTGGAAACTCCTGGAAATGGGTTTTGAGGAATAGACTATTGAAATAAATTACTTAAGTTGCACAGAACCATATTAACATTTTTAAAGTAACTCACTGCAGTAACTCACATTTTGATTTCTTTAAGGAGTTAGTGATGAATTGTTCTCCATAATGATTTGGATAAAAATAACCTTTCCTGATTTTGAAACTCCATCATAAATTACTGTAATTTTGCCTTAAAAATTTTCCACACAGTCATATACTAATACCCTAATGATCTTTAAATTGACTTATAAACTAAATGAATTCCACTGAAAGCCAGAAAACTGTTCAGAATCGACTCCTAAGTGTTTTTTCTTTAGTGCGGTGGACAAAGGCCTGGCCCTGAAAACAGGAAGACCTGGATTCAAGTCCTCCTCGTAGCTATATGACTCTAGGCAAGTCACTTAACCTTGAAGTACCCCCTTACTTACTCTGTAAGACAATAACTTATAGATGAGTTCCTCATATGAATTGTGGGGGGAGTTTGTATTTCATAATTTCCCCACCATAATGTAATGACAGTTGTAAACTAGGGAAGAAAAACAAACAAGAATTCCCATAATCATGAACCTACCTACTAATTATGCAGAGGGAGGAGAGGTTGACAAAATAACTGGTGAAAGGTGAAACTAGCTGGAAAAAATGCTAAAATGGCCCCCTGGAGAAATAAGCCATTTTGTCAAAACAAGGCCTTGAAGATGCATATGGGCCCTCATGCTGTGACTTCCAAGTCACATTTATTCAGCTTACAACCCAAAATACGTTTCTTGTTACTTTTCAGCACTGCTGGCTGAGCTGAGCCTGGAAGGGTCTATTTGTATTCTTCCTGAAATATGCACTATCACCAACAACCAACCAATACTCACATTATAAAAATTATTATGCATGATGACATAGCACTACAAAAAAGTGATAACTTCATTTTTGTAAGTCAGGCTGCCCTAGTAGCAATTTTTAAAATACCTGTTTAGGCCAATAAAGTGGGAAAATTAAATGAAAACGATATGAAGAATGAAGCTGTCTATGCATGCTGACTCTTGAAGAAAACTGCAAATTCTATGCTAAAGCAGAGATAGCTGATGAAAAAGTAGATAGAGTGCTGAGCCTGGAATCAGGAAGACCTGAGTTCAAATTTTCCTCAAACACTTACTAGCTATATGACCCTGGAAAAACCACTTACCCTTTGTTGACCTCAGTTTCCAAAACTATAAAAATGGGAACAATAATAAGACCTACCTTTCAGGGTTGTTGTGAGGATCAAATGACATAATATTTGTAAAATATTTAGTTAGCACAGTTCCAGGGACACAGAAGGTGCTATATAAATGCTTTTTCCCTTCCCTTCTCTGCTTTCTCTCGAGATTTAAAAGACCGTATCTGAGAACTATTAAAAAAAATCAGACATTTTTTGCGAAGTAACACCACAAAATTCCATCTCTTAGATGAATGTTCTAATTGTGACATGTTTCTATGTGTCCTATCAATGCTAAAACAGCCTCCTTAAATAAGGACAAATAATTTAAAAAAAAAACAGCTGAATTATGAAAATGAAAGCTATAATTATTTTTTTAATCACACAAAGACTTTGGGATCAAAGAGTCATTTTATGAAACATAATTTCTAATAAGGTCTTTTTCCAAATGCTTTTAAATTTTTTCCCTACCTATTGTTAAGAGGAAAATTTAGTAGGAAAGTTAAAACTACAGTCACTTTTTACGTGTATATAATTAGTTACTTCTTTTTTATATATATTTGTGACTCACAAATTTATTTATATTTGTGCTCTTTAAAATTTTTTTAATTTTATTTTTCCCCAATTACATATAAAAACAATTTTTACATTCATTTTTAAAATTCTGAGTTCCAAATTCTCTCCATCCCCTGAGAGGATAAGCAACTTGATGTAAGTTATACATGTATAGTCATGCAAAACATTTTTCCATATTAGTCATGTTGTAAAAGAAAATATGGACAAAAAAAACTCAAGAAAAATGATGATCTGTATTCAGATACTATCAGCTCTTTCTCTGGGGATGGATAGCATTTCTCATCATAAGTCTTTCACAGTTGTCTTGGATCATTGTATTGCTGAGAAAAGCTAAGTCATTCACAGCTGATCCTCTTACAGTATTGCTGTTACTGTGTACAATGTTCTGGTTCTACTCATTTCATTTTGCATCAGTTCACATAAGTCTTTCCAAGTTTTTCTAAAAGCATCCTGTTCATTTCTTTCTTTCTTTCTTTTTTTTTTTTCCCACATTAGTCATGTTGTAAGGAAGAATCAGAACCAATAGGAGGAACCACAAGAAAAGATGAAACAAAACAAAGCAGAAGAGAAAAAAAGCAAATAGTATGCTTTGATCTGCATTCTAACTCCACAGTTCTTTCTCTGGATGTGGATAGTATTTTCCATGATGAGACTTTTAGAGATGTATTAGATCATTGCATTGCTGAGAAGAGCCAAGTCTATCAAAGTTAGTCATCAAATAACTTGGCTGTTACTGTGTACAATGTCTCAATTCACTCAGCATCAGTCCATACAAGTCTTTCCAGGTTTTTCTGAAGTCTGCCTGCTCATCATTTCTTATAGCACAATAGTATTCCATTACAATCATATACCACAACTTGTTCAGCCATTCCCCAATTGATAGGCATCCCCTCAATTTCCAATTCTTTGCCACCACAGAAAGAGCTGCTATAAATATAGTTGTACATGTGGATCCTTTTCCTATTTTTGTGATCTCTTTGGGATATAGCCCTAGGAGTGCTATTGCTGGATACATTTTTATAGGCCTTTGGGCATAGTTCCAAATTGCTCTCCAAAATGGCTGGATCATTTCATAACTCCACCAACAATGCATTAGTGTTCCAATTTTCCCCTATCTTCTCCAACATTTATCATTTTCCTGTTTTGTCATGTTGGCCAATCTGATAGGTGTGATGTGGTACCTCAGAGTTGTTTTGATTTGCATTTCTCTAATCAATAGTGATTTAGAACATTTTTTTCATATGACTGTAGATGGCTTTAATTTCTTCATCTGAAAACTGCCTGTTCGTATCCTTTGACCATTTATCAATTAGGGAATGACTAGTATTCTTATAAATTTGACTTAGTTCTCTATATATTTTAGAAATGAGGCCCTTATCAGAGAGACTGGTTGTAAAAATTCTTTCCCAATTTTCTACTTTACTTCTAATCTTGGTGGCATTGACTTTGTTTGTGCAAAAACTTTTCAATTTGATATAATCAAAATTATCCATTTTGCATTTCATGTTCTCTATCTCCTGTTTGGTCATGAATTCTTCTGTTCTCCATAAATCTGACAGGTAAACTATTCCTTGCTCTCCCAGTTTACTTACAGTATCAGCCTTTATATCTAAATCATGAACCCATTTTGACTTTATTTTGGTATATGGTATAAGATTTTGGTCTATGCCTAGTTTCTGCCATATTCTTTTATAGTTTTCCCAGCAGTTTTTTTTCAAAGAGTGAGTTCTTATCCCAGAAGCTGGGATCTTTGGGTTTATCAAATAGTAGATTACTATAGATATTGACTACTGTGTTTTGCATAGCTAACCTATTCCATTGATCCACCACTCTTATTTCTTAGCCAGTACCAAGCAGTTTTGATGATTGGTGCTTTATAATATAATTTAAGATCTGGAATGGCTAGGCCACCTTCCCTAGCATTTCTTTTCATTAGTTCCCTTGATATTCTGGACCTTATGTTCTTCCAGATGAATCTTGTTATTATTTTTTCTAACTCTATAAAATAATTTTTTGGTAGTTTGATTGGTATGGCACTGAATAAGTGAATTAGCTTAGGTAGAATTGTCATTTTTATTATATTAGCTCAGCCTACCCACAAGCAACTGACGTTTTTCCAATTATCTAGATCTGACTTTATTTGTGTGAAAAGTGTTTTGTAATTGTGTTCATATAGTTCCTGGGTTTGTTTTGGTAGGTAGACTCCTAAATATTTTATAATGTCTACAGTAACTTTAAATGGAATTTCTCTTCCTATCTCTTACTGTTGGGTTTTGTTGGTACTATATAGAAATGCTGATGATTTATTTATGTGGTTTTATTTTATAGCCTGCAACTTTGCTAAAATTGTTTATTATTTCAAGTAGTTTTTTACTTGATTCTCTAGGTTTCTCTAAGTATATCATCATATCATCTGCAAAGAGTTATAGCTTTGTTTATTCTTTGCCTATTCTAATACCTTCAATTTTATTTTCTTCTCTTATTGCTAAAGCTAATGTTTATAGTATTATATTGGACAACAGTGGTGGCTGTATTTTGTCAAAAGCTTTGAGATGATCATGTGGTTTCTGTTAGTTTTGCTGTTGTTATGATCATTTATGCTGACAGTTTTCCTAATATTGTTTAGCTCTTTTTAGATAAGTGCTGCCAGGTGTTTATCTGCCTGGGGCCCCTTGTAGTGCTGCCTCCCTTATTTCTGTTGAGGCACTGGGAGACTTCTTTGCTGTAGAATGCTGAGGCACCTGGTGGTTTTCTGAGCTGGTTTCCACCAGTTACCCCACCCTCACTGAGGCACTTGGAGGTACAGCTGTTGGCATTTGCCTGCTCGACCACCTGGGCTTCGGGATCTCCTCCTGGTTGGCAATTGGAGGAGGTAGGGTTCTGATAGCTTACCTGGTGTTGGGCTGGAATCAACAAGGCTGGAACTTTTTGGCACCTCTAGGTTGCTTTCTTCAGCTCCTTTCAGACGAATGCTGCCAGGTGCTTATCCGCTGAGGGCCTTTGTAGTGCTGCTTCCCTTATTTTTGCTGAGGCATTGGGAGACCCGTTTGCTGTAGAATGCTGAGGCACTGGAATCTCCTCCTGGTGTGCTAAAGTGGGTCTTTCCACTAACTGACTGGGCGACTCCCGTTTCGTACTGCTCCCCTTCCCCCAGGGTAAAAGGGGCCTTTCCCGTTAATCCCTGTAGCTACCTGGGCTACTGCACTGCTACACCCTGTCTTTCTTCTGGTTCAGCTGTTCCAGTTTTTTTTCTGGGGTGATATTTTTTGGGTTTTCAGAGGTTGATAGGGGAGGGTGAGAGTGACTACCTTTTTACTCCACCATCTTGGCTCCCGGAAGCGGAAGTCTAGTTTTCCTAATATTGAACCAGCCCTGGTTCAATATAAATCCTACCTGGTCATAATGTATTATTTTTGTTATAAGTTGCTGTAATCTATTTGTTAATATTTTTATTTTAGGCAATTGAGGTTAAGTGACTTGCCTGGGGTCACACAGTTAGTAAGTGTCCAGTGTTTGATCTGAGGCCAGACTTGAACTCAGGTACTCCTCACTTCAGGGCTGGTGCTCTATCTACTGTACCACCTAGCTGCCCCTTATTTGCTAATGTTTATTTAAAATTTTTGCATTTATATTCATTAGGGAAATTGGTCTATAATTTTCTTTCTGTTTTGGCTCTTTCCGGGTTAGGTATCAGTACCATATTTGTATCATAAAAAGAATATGGTAAAACTCCTTTGCCTATTTTCCCGGATAGTATATATAGTATTGGAATTAATTGTTCTTTAAATGTTTCATAGAATTCACTTGTAAATCCATCTTGCCCTGGAGGTTTTTTCCTAGGGAGTTCATTGATGGCTTGTTCAATTTCTTTTTCTGAGATGGGGTTATTTAAGCATTTTACTTCCTCTTCTGTTAATCTGGACAATTTATATTTTTATAAATATTCATCCATTTTACTAAGATTGTCAAATTTACTGGCATACAGTTGGGCAAAATAGTTCTTAAATATTGTTTTAATTTCCTCTTCATTGGTGGTGGATTCACCCTTTTCATTTTTGATACTGGTAATTTGGTTTTCTTCTTTCTTTTTTTAATTAAATTAACCAAAGGTTTATCTATTTTATTGTTTTTTTTTTCATAAAACCAGCTCTTAGTTTTATTTATTAGTTCAATAGTTTTCTTAATTTCAATTTTATTAATCTCTTCTTTGGTTTTCAGTTTTTCTAATTTGGTATTTAATTGAGGATTTTTAGTTTTTTCTTTTTCTATTTTTTTTTTAGTTACATGCCCAATCCATTGATCTCCTCTTTCTCTATTTTATTCATGTAAGCATTGAGAGATATAAAAATTCCCCTAAGAACTGCTTTCACTGAATTCCATAAGTTTTGGTATGTTGTCTCATTATCTTCATTCTCTTGAATGAAGTTACTGATTGTTTCTATGATTTGTTGTTTGACCCATTCGTTCTTTAGGATTAGATTATTTAGTTTCCAATTAATTCTTAGTCTGTCTTTCCATGGTCCTTTATTACATATAATTTTTATTGCATCATGATCTGAAAAGGATGCCCTTAATATTTCTGCCTTTCTGCACTGGATTGTGAGGTTTTTATGCCCTAGTACATGGTCAATTTTTGTGTATGTGCCATGTACCAATGAGGAAAAAGCATATTCTTTTCTATCTCCATTCAATTTTCTCCAGAGTTCTACTACATCTAACTTTTCTAAAATTCTATTCATGTCCTTAACTTCTTTCTTGTTTATTTTGTGGTTAGATTTATTTAGTTCAAAGAGGGGGAGGTTGAGATCCTCCACTAGTATAGTTTTGCTGTCAATTTCTTCCTGTAACTCCCTGAACTTTTCCTCTAAGAATCTGGATGCTAAACCACTTGCTTCATATACATTTAGTAATGATATTACTTCATTGTCTCTGGTGCCTTTTAGCAGGACGTAGTTTCCTTCTTTATCTCTTTTAATAAGATTTTTGCTTTTGCTTTGTCTGAGATCAGGATTGTTACCACTGCTTGTTTTACTTCAGGTGAAACATAATATATTCTACTCAAGCCTTTTACCTTTACCCTGTGTGTGTCATTCTTTTTCAAATGTGTTTCCTGTAAACAACATATTGTAGGATTATGTTTTTTAATCCATTCTGCTATCTGCTTCCACTTTATGGGAGAGTTCATTCCAATCACATTCACAATTATGATTACTGTCTTTCTCTCCATCCTATTACTTCCCATTTATGCTTTTATTTTTCCTTTCTCCCTTTCCCTTCTCAATAGTGTTTTGCTTTGGAACACTGCCTCCCTCAGTCAACCCGCCCTTTTATTAGTCCCCTCCCTTTTTTTCCTCTTTACCCTTACTACTTCTTCCCTCCTTTCTATCCTCCCTCTCTTTTCTTTCCCCTTTTCCCTCCTACTGCCTATAGGGTAAGTTAGATTTCTATATCTAACTGATTATGTTATTCCCTCCTTGAGCCAAATCTGATGAGTGAGGTTCAAACAATGCTCATCTCCCTCCCTTCTTTCCCTCTACTGTAATAGGTTTTTGTGCCTTTTCCTGTAATATAATTTACCCGTCTGCCTCTTCCTTATCTTTTCTCCAAGTGCAATTCAGTTTTTTCTCCCCAAATTCCCCTTAATGAACACAACAGGGCAGCTGTGCTGGTCTTCTGTTTCTTGAACATACCACTCTCTCTGTTATAAAATTCTTATTTTTCAAGGTTCTGCTTGATAACTCCTCGATGAAGACTCCTCTGAATCCTCCCACTTAAATGTAATGTTTCTCTCCTCTGACCCAACAAAGCTCTATTAACTTTTCATTCTAGTTTCACTTTATAGCTTGTATTACAGTGATTTGTTTGTATGCTTTATCTCGTTAAGGACAGGGATTGTTTAAAAAAAAAAAGAATACACACACACATATATCTATGTACATATGCGTGTATATCCACAGACATGCACACACATATCTACATACATATATAATATATATATATTCATATTTAACAAATATTGATTGAAAATGCAATATGTGCAAGGCACTGTAGATTAAAAATATATGAAAATATTTCATATAAAATACTAGTAGTATACTACTAGCAGTATACTATTTTGGTAAATACTACTGAAATGGTATTTTACATATATATGTATACATATACATATATATGTAGATATAAAATGTAAAATCTACAGTGACTTGCACATACTGAGTTTTCAATTAATATTTGCAAAATGAATCTTTTGAATTTCCGCAACCATAATATTATGGAAAAACTAGTAGTTAATGATCATTAACCCACTATTGTCTATGGATTCTGACACAACTTAATCTTACTCACAAAATATTTTCTGAGAATAGTGTATCAGAGTTAAAATTGGCATAGTTTTTGGCATGGAGTAAACCCTTAATAATTTTTTTTTCATTCATTCATTCATTCATTTATAATAAAAGAAAGTTAATCTATTTTCATTTTCATCCCTTTGTGGTAGTTTGAGGTATCATTTCCCCCATTTTATAAATAGAGGAGTTTAGGTAATAAAGTATTAAATGTCACCCAAACCTGAACAAAGCTGAACTCAAATTTATAGACTCATTTTTCAAGCCTATGATCATGACCTATCAAAGTTAATGGAAACTCTTTGTTAACACTGTAAACATTGTAATAGTATTTTTATTAACATTGTACACACTGTAAAGTATATTTTTTCCAAGAAATTTCTCTTTAAAAGTTCTTTTGTTTAGCCATCTGTACTGGCATCTATTTGTGTCAGAGATCATGCCAGTACTTAAACAAGTATAATGTCAAATACTAAACATAAAAATAAATAACATTTTTTTATTTTAAAAAGCTTGTTTTGCCCTAATGGAAACAGAGAGAAATGTGACAAAAACAAGTCAAATATACTTGCTCTTGGCATTTTCAATTCAGTGCTTGTTGAACTGAATTTCTCATTTAAATAAAATAAAATGACCAATGACTCTAGAAGAGAAAGTGAGGCCGACAATTTTGCAAAGCTCTGCCGCTTAAATCCAACTTATGTGTACAAGATATTACCAATACCATTTTACCATTTTTACCTACTTTAAAGTCCTGTGGTAATGGGTAGGTGTTGAAGACGCAAGTGCTCATATACTGGGAGCTTTAGTTCCATCTCTGAACAGAGGCAGCCCAGGCCATAATGTCATCTTCTCCCTGGACCAAAGCAGCAGTGGGATTTGGGAGCCCCTTGGATGTCTGAGCAGCTGCCTTTCTTAAGTACTGCATTGTTCACCTCCTGAGGTGAGGAAGGGGCTAGAAAAGGTGCACTGAAAATTGTCTGCTTTGTTTAACTCTGGCCTGCTTACTGTGGGAGGTGGGGATCCTTCTCTGTGTTCAAAACACAAAAAAAATGTACAAAAACTTTTGCAAAGATGATTCCGCTCACCACTGTTGTGTGGAACATATGTATGCTTATGGACAGCACAAAATCCAGCAGACCTGAAAGTTGAACAGCTCTTGTTGTGAGAAAACTCAGCAGGTATTGCATCCAAATAGCTGATCATTCCAGTATCCGCATGGTTTCTGACACAAATAATAGCCTGGAGTGAAACAAGGCTGGCAAGTGAAATCCAGCTTACAGAAGTCAGAGCTGGGTACACATTTTTCTAGAATGTCCACAGTGATGGGAAGTACCATGAAGCTATCATAGATTTCACAATCAAAACTAATCTAGTCAGCAAACTTGTATGCCTCTCAAAAGAGTCAATGACAGACTCATGACAATGTGATTGCCAATTGCAGCAAAGGACCACACTACCATCATCAGTATGTATGCTGCCACCATAATAAACCCTGATGAGGTCAAAGAAATTTTTTAAAAAATTTTTAATAATTTATTTTGATTTATCAACAATCACTTCCATAAGTTTTTGAGTTTTAAATTTTTCTCCCCCTCCCTCCCCTCCTCTCTCCCCAAGACAGTGCGCAATCTGATATAGGCTATACATATACATTCCTATTAAACATATTTTCACATTAGTGATGTTGTAAGAAGAATTAGAACCAACAGGAGGAACCGCCAGAAAGAGGAAACAAAGCAAAACAGAAGAAAAAAATAGTAAATAGTATGCTTTGATCTGCATTCAAACTCTGTAGTTCTTTCTTTGGTTGTGGATAGCATTTTTCATCATGAGGCCTTTGGAGATGTCTTAGATCCATGCATTGCTAAGAGGGGCTAAGTCTGTCAACATTAATCATTGCACAACGTGGCTGTTTCCATGCACAACATTGTCCTGGTTCTGCTCGCTTCACTCAGTATCAATCCATAAAGTCTTTTCAGGTTTTTCTGAAGTCTGCCTGCTCATCATTTCTTATAACACAATAGTATTTCATTACATTCATATACCACAACTTGTTCAGCCATTCCCCAATTGATGAGCATCCCCTCAATTTCCAATTCTCAAAGAAATTTTTTACAAAGATATAGAGACCCCATCAACAATGTGCCAAAAGAGGACAATCTTGTAATTCTTGGTGACTTTAATGCCAGGGTAGGCACAAACTAGCTGACATGGCAGGGAGTCCTTGAGAGGAATGAACTTGGAAACAGTAACAGCAACGATCACGTATGTTTGAAGACTTGTGTGTCTCATGACCTTCTCATCACCAAGTTTATTTAAATTCAATAAAACTTCATGAATGCATCCTCACTGCAAACATTGGCATTTAATATACTTTGTCATTGTAAGGAAGAAACAGACAGAATGTGAGGGTGATAAAGGTGAGGTGTGGCACAGACTGCTGAACCAATCAAAGACTTATCCTCTCCAAGCTGAACATTCTCATTCAACAAAAGTGGTGGTTCCAGAATACCATTAGATTTAATGTCAACAGATTAGAATGCTTCCCTGAGTGTGAACAGTTTCTTAATAACTTATAAGGGAAAGCTGAACCAACACAAGGTTGGCAACAGTGGAGCAGAAAAGGAATGGGCAGCTTACAGAGATCTGGCAGCATCAGAGCCAGAACACTTGCAAACATCAAGATTGGTTTGATGAAAATGATGGGGAAATTCAGAGCTACTAAACAAAAAAACAAGAACTTCATAGGGTTTACCAGCAGGACAAATTATACATCTCTAGTAAGGCAGTGTTGAACTCCATCAAAAGTAAAGTGCAAGTGGAGCTCAGAGGGATGCAGGATTGATGGCTCCATAAGAAAGCAGATGAAATTCAGTTTTATGCTGATAGTAACAATTCACAGTATATTTACAGTTCCCTGAAGGCTATTTATGGGCCAAAGACCTACAGTGCATCCAACTACTCAGCACTGATAGAGCCACACTGATCAGTGATAAGGACATGATCCTGGAGAGGTGAGCTGAACACTTCCATAGTATCCTCAACAGACCATCATCAACCAATGCTGACACCATTGACCGTACACCTCAATTTGAA
Source organism: Vombatus ursinus (assembly GCF_900497805.2). Classification (NCBI taxonomy): domain Eukaryota; kingdom Metazoa; phylum Chordata; class Mammalia; order Diprotodontia; family Vombatidae; genus Vombatus; species Vombatus ursinus. Next base: position 79,873,811 of record NW_020954590.1, read on the forward strand.
GTCAATCCCTCTCTAGCTGAACTTCTAACTGAAGAAGAGGTTTTAAATGCCATTAAGTTTTTCTCATGTAGCAAGATATCTAATGCTGATTCTTTTCCAGCTGAGACTTACAAAGCAAAAGGTCAACTGTTCATACAAAACCTGACTGAGATCTTCCAGGTAATATTGCAAGAGAAGGCTATCCCTCATGAATTCAAAGATACCTCCACTGTCCATCTATAAAGGAAAAGGAAATAGGTTGTTCTGTGACAATCATAGAGGGAGTGTCTCTCTTAATCACTGGTGGCAAGATTCTTTCCAGAGTCCTCCTTAATAAGCTGATCCTTCACTTGGAAGATGGTCATCTACCCAAGAGCCAGTGTGGCTTCAGAAAGGGCCGAGGAGGAATGGTCAATATGGTGTTTGCTGCTGGACAACTCTGGGAGAAATGCCAAGAGCAAAACAGAGGTCTGGACACAAAGTTTGTTGATCTGACCATGGCATTTGATACTGTCAGTTGTGAGGGCTTGTGGAAGGTCATGGGAAAATCTGATTGCCTGAAGAAGTTCATTAGTATTATATGTCAGCATGCTTGCATGTGTACTGGATAAAGGACAATGTTCTTGGGCTTTCCCAGTCACCAGTGGAGTGAAGCAGGGCTGTGTGTTTGCTCCCATGCTTTTTAAGTATGACATTTTCAGTGATATTGTCAGACACCTTCGATAGGGATGAAAATGGCATAAAGGTAAGCAACTGCACTGCCGGTAAAATTATTTAACTTGAAAAGGCTACAAGCCAAGACTAAATTGGAGGGAGAGCTGGTGGATGACTTTTTGTGCACTTACTGCTGCAATGCAACAGAGTGTGGACCAATTCTCTGCTACTTGGGTTAATTTTGGCCTGATAATTAATATCAAGAAACAGAAGTTCTCCACCAGTTAGCACTACACCATCCATAAATGGAACAATTGGTTACAGCCAATGGAGAAATACTGAATGCTATGGATAAGTTCACCTATCTTGGCAATATACTTTCCAAGGATGTACACACAGAAGATGAAGTTGATGCACACACTGCCAGAAATAGCTCCGCATTTGGAGGTTCCCAAAGAAAATATGGGAGATAAGAGACTGCCTACCAAACTGAAGATCTACAAAGCCACTGTGTTGACGTCGTTGTCATATGCCTGTGAAACCTAAAAAAGTCTACTGAGGCCATGTTAGAAAACTAAACCACCTCAAACTGAATTATCTTGGGAAGATTATGAAGATCACATGGTAAGAGGTGCTAAGCATTCAAATTCTGCTGCTGATGGGCTAGCCACAATGTCTGAATACCAAACACACATTTCCCTAAAAGACGATTTTACAGAGAACACATAAAAGGCAGGTGTTCACAAGGAGGTCAGAAGAAGTGATACAAGGACACTCTCAAGGTCTCTCTGAAGCATTCTTGAATTGATTGTGAGATATGGGAGATATGGGAGACACTAGCATAGGACCACCTAGCATGGTGTGCCCACATCAAAGAAGGCACTGTGCTCTATGAGCCAGGCAGAATTGGGGTAGCTCAAAGAAAAGTGAGAAGTGAAAATTCACAGACATCTCCACTCCAAATGTTCACATGGACTATTTATACCCGATTTGTGGTAGAGCCTTCTAAGCTCGTTTTGGTCTGATTAACCACAGTCAGATACACTGTACCTTGACACCAACATAGTGATGTCATTTTGGTTCTCTTTAAGCACAAAACATGACAATCTACCAACCCTGACATGTACCCTTCGATCCAGTGACACTGGCCTCCTGACTGTTCCATGAATAAAACATCCCTTCTCTAAACACTGAACATTTTCTCCGGCTGTTCATTTTGCCGGGAATGCTCTCTCTCCTCCACTCTGACTAATGACCCCTCCTGGATTCCTTTAAGTCCCAACTAAAATCCCATCTTCTATAGGAAGCCTTCCCCAATACCTCTCGATTGCAGTGGCTTCCTAAATGATTTTATATATATCCTGGATGTGGCTTGCATTGTATATATTTGTTTACATGTTGTCTCCCCCCCCTTAGATTACAAGCTCCTCAATTGCAGGGACTGTCTTTGGGTTTGGTTTTTTTTTTAATTTTTTTTTTAAGGCAATTGGGGTTAAGTGACTTGCCCAGGGTCACACAGCTAGTGTCAAGTGTTTGGTCTGAGGCCGGATTTGAAGTCCTCCTGACTTCAGGACCAGTGCTCTATCCACTGCACCACTGCTGCCCGTCTTTGGGTTTTTTTGTGTATCCCCACCTTAGCAGAGGGATTAGTACATAATAGGTGATGAAAATATGTTTATTGACTGATTGATATGATGGTGAGCAAGTAAGTTTTCTGCAGTCACCTACAAGATTATGCTGCATATCTATCCACCCATGCATAGCATCAGGGCATTCTTTTCCAGCTGGGAGTGGATGTTTATGCTTCTTCTTCATTGTGTATACATACAATAGATAGCTGTACATAAATAGACATATAACAGCTCCAGCAAAATTCCTACTGGCAAAGAGCAGAAAGATGTCAGAGTAAGCTGTAAAAAAGAGCTTGGTGTTTTAAATGCAGAAATGGTGATTTCAAGCATTTATACAAATTGCTACGTACTGTAGGTTGCAATTCTGAGATAGAATAATACCCAAAGTTGCAACCAAGAACAAATCAAAGGACAGTCGTTTTGAAAGTGAAAGCTTAGTCAGTGTAATGGCATACTGACAATCTGTACAGTGTTAATGCTTTTTCCTGGAATTTTTACTTTATGTATTGATTAACATGTATTAGAAATAACCTGAACAAAACTCAACGTATTTTATGTCTTTAAAAAGAAACTAAACTGAGATGAGAAATGTAGCAAATGAATTGTTTCATAATTTGTGCAGATTAACCCTCCATCATAAATATCAGAATCCTGGAATCTGAAGACTTTTAAATGTGTGAGCTGATGAAATCTACATAATGAACTTTAACTTTTTATCAGTGAAAAACTATTAAATTCACATTAACTTCACACAATTTTATATACTTCATATATAATTGCTCCTTCATAAGAGAGGGCATAAAACATAAATGTAAAAATAAGCTCTGATGAATGAATGGATGCGAATCATAGGCTGACAAAAGGGAAGTTAAGGCTTTTTAGGTAAACTCCTACCATCTCTGGCCCAAGAGGTATTAAGAAAAAGAACTAGACCAGGTGTCAGGATATGTAGTGAAATCACTTGTACCTTTCCTGGGCTCAGTTTCCTTGTCATCTGGAGTACATCTTACATTTTAACCCCTAAAATGAGGAGATTCTTCTTTTCCACTGCCAGGGATGGAGTAGGAGGCCACGTAACCCAACATAGGTTATTTTATGTTCTAAAATCTTAGTGCTAATATCTTAATATTTCTTTTTTTGTTTTTAAATCTATAGGACTGTAGTCTATTTTAACTTGTTTTACTTTTAAAAAATGCACCCAATCAGACACTCAAAAATAAGTATTTAAGACTTTTTCTAGAATGGAAAGTTAAATTTTAGAGAAGATATGTCACACATGTATCTTTTGGTATCAATTCCGAATTACTATATATCCAGTAGCTTCTCTGAGATTCCAGGGGAGAACACACACAGAGCCAATGTCCAAAATTAAGCTCAGGTAATCTGGGTGGGTTACCTAACCCTCAGGTGTTGCAGTAAAAGGAACTACAAAGGTGTAGGCCCTGCCTTCTGTAATGCAACATGGCGTACTGAGAAAGCACTCAACTTGGAGTCACAAGATGTGGGTTTGAGTTTTGGCCCTGATACAAGCTATGTCCATGTCACAATTCTGAGAAGATAGTTTCTTATCAGTAAAACAGACGTGAATACATTTGAATGATGCTGTGAAGGTGTTATCTGGTACAATGTAAAGTATTGTATCAAAACAACCTGTTATTCTGTAATAATTTGAGGCCCCAGGGAGACAACAATAAAAGGCAATTGAGGGAGGGATAAAAGATTTGGAGACGGAAGTTGCTTTAACCCCAAGTCATAAGTGGTCAGTGAGTCACAGAGCCAGAGCTCACACGCAGGCCATGTGACTGCAAAGCCAGCATTCATTTTCACAAGTGCACTATATTGAGTGGTCCCTGGATTCCTTTAAGTCCCAATGTAAAATCCTATCTTATAAGACACCCTTCTAAATCCTCTTAATTCTAATGCCTTCCCCCTATTAATGACTCCCTATTTAACCTGTATATAGCTTGCTTTGTATATACTTATTTGCCTGTTGTCTCCCCCATTAGATTGTAAGCTCCTTGAGGGAAGAGACTGCCTTTTGCCTCTTTTTGTATCCCCAGTATTTAGCACAGTGCCTGGCACACAGTAGGCACTTAATTAATGTTTACTGATGGATTGAATGGTTGATCTAGACCTTCAATTTAAAATACTCTACTTTGCTTTGGAAAGTAAGATAAGTGTGTATGTATATATATTATTTATAATATATATGTGTGTATATATACATATACACACATATACACATACTTGTGTATGTGTGTGTGTATGTATATGTATATGAAAATATAAAATGTTTTTCCCCCCCAGTGAAGGGTCTCTGATCCTAAGGAGTTTCCTAAGGATAGAAGTGTCAAACTCCAGGGGCCTGCAAAACTCCCGAGATTGGAACCAGATTAAAAAGTAATTTGGAACTATTTAACAAAAAAAAAATACAACATAATGAAGATAATGTTAATTTGTTGTTTTCTAAGTCAATATGCAGTTCACACTGATAAGTTTCTATTTGAGTTTGATATCCTTACTCTGAAGCATAGAGAGATTAAGTCACTTACTCAGGGTTACACTACTAGTAAGATGAGCTGGCATCTTAGAACTTGTACCTAGACTGCCATGATTCCAATCCAGCTTCCAGCCACCAAGACTGTGTCTTATTTGCTACCTGTATGCTGCTGCTAGATTAGTAACTTTCATTATTTTCCTGAGCCTTCACCAACAAGACTGTGGAAGAAAAGATGCCTAGGAGTGTGGCATAAATTGAAAGAGAGTTGATCTGGTACAAAAAAATCAACTATGGAGAACTCCACAAAATTGACAACCCCCAAATAGATAATTCTTCATTAATTAAGATGAAGAGGTCTTTCTACTCTGCTTAGGTTTGTGAAGCATGAATATCTATTTAGAAAAAAAGTGGGGATTTAGTTTTCAGTTGAGGCAAGTGTTGTTAACAAACACCAAAGTGTCCTTTCTTCAAAACTGCTATCAAAGTCTGTGCCTACATGGCCACAATCTGTCACAATAGCAAACAGTCATGCAGTACCTTCGATACGAGGCTTGTTCTGTATGCTGCTAGCTGCTTCAGGTATTCTGTCTTTGCTGCTTTGGTTTTTCTTTTGTAGATCTATAAGAATGAGAGTGTTCTAAATGAGAGAATATACCTCCTTTTGTTTTCAGAGAAGCATAATTTATACTGACAACCTTTCTCATACTGCCAACAATATTCTGTTCTTAATAGTCCACGTAGACACACCTGTTTTATTGAAAGATTTTTTTTCTTTTGAAGAGTGTGCCTACGGATTATTACAAGAAATAGACTAGAGATAGAACAATTTCACTTAGGTCATAATAAAGAACTTATTTAGGTTTCAATGAGCTCTAAGCTAGCTGATTAGGGAAAGATATTGCTTATGAACACTGGCAAGGAAACATAAACACAAATAAGGTGTTTACCATTCATAGAGCAGTTGAGATTATTTGACCAGAACAGTAAAACACAACATATGCACTTTAGCAGCCTATAAGAAATGGTTTCCAAAAATCTTAATAACTTCTACAGGTTTACCAACTTTATTGTTTTCTTTTGTTGGTTCCCTACTGCCTATAGTCAGGATCACTGAAGCTGAATTTTAATCTTTTTCTTTTGGATTGATTTTAAGAACATTTTCAATCTCACTGTCCTCCTTCCCATGATAATCTTATATAGGATGATGAAAATGTACAGTACAGAATTGGAAAAGCAAATGACTGTAGGATTATACTTGGACCACTCTGCTGATCCTCTACTGATACTAGAGGCAGATGGGTGGTACAGTAGACAAAGCACTTGGCCTGGAGTGAGGAAGATTTGAGTTCAAATTTTGCATCACATATTTATTAGATGTGTGACCCTGGGAAAGTCACTTAACTTCTTTCTGCCTCAAGTTTCTCAGCTATAAATTGGGATCATAACAGCACCTAATTCCCAGGGTTGTTGTGAGGATCAAATGAGTTGCTATTTGTAAGAGTTCTTAGCCTAGTGCCTGGCATTGAGTAGGCATTATATAAATAGTTATTCCCTACAGAATTTTCCAAGCAGAACCCTGATTGTCAAGGAACTACTTCACCCTTATTTTAAAAAATAAACATGGTCTGAAATGAATAAGATTTGCTAGGTATATGGCAAAGGTCATACTGCTAAGCTAAACAAAGAAAAATCATTTCAGAGTAAAAGAAAAAATTGGTGACATGAAAATAGGTAGGCATTTGTAGATTCAGTTCCTACTTTCACTATATTATATAATGGTTCTGCCATCTGCTGTTGCCAGTACTTACTCCTCAAACTTTCTAAATACTAGCTACTCTATACAAGGCAAAGTTTTAGGTTTAGCAAAACTAAGTCTGATGTTTTCACATACTGAAGTTTACATCAGGGAGCTAGGCTTTTCCACGTTTTTCCAATACTGACATTCATAAGCAAAGAAATAATAATTTGGACATGTTATCTTTGGCTTTGGCCAGACTATCAAAACATTTATAACAGGTAAACACTGATCATAGGCCTGCAACACAGAAACACTATTTCATTATTTCCAGGGCAGATAATTGCTGGCTGAGCCTGACTTCACGCTATGAAATTCAATATGTGAGAAATACTATTTATTCCTGGGTACTAGTGGTTTTAATTAAGATGTACTATCTCAAGGTAAACAAATGATCAGCCTTGACAAAGGAGTTAGAAACAGGACCCTAACTGATACATTTCTAATTGTTCATTCCTTTCTGGGCCCTGTTACTCACTTTCTCTGGATTGAAAATCATGCCTCTACTGCAGTTTTAGCCTGGGGCCTCCTCATTCTGGAACATCTGGGACAGTACCTAGAGTGTGCACCCTGGAATATCCTTCCACAAGCCCTCCTCCCTTCTCCCACTGGTAAGTATCTCCTGGAGCCTCGATTCTGTGAAGGGGTCCAGGATGGACTGTCTTCAGTCCCCTCCTGATCCCATTCCTGACTTTCTCTGGACTTCACAATTATGCATTCATTCCATGGACCTTCTTAACCTTCCATCCTCCCCTTCAGCTCCCCTTTTGTGTGTTGTCTTCTCCAATTAGAATGTAAGCTCTTTGAGGGAAGGGACTGTATTTGTTTTTGCTTCTATTTGTACCCTTCAGTGTCAGGAACATATTAGGTGCGAATAAATGCTTAGTTCCTTCCTTCTTCCTTGCTTAAAGAAGGCCCCCAGCATACTGGATAGACCTCTTGAACTTATAGTAGGACATGGACACATGCTGCAGAAGATGCATCATCAATTTTCTCATTTTTAAAATGACAGTTCAGCCTAGGTTAGACACTGAGGACCCTTCCAGCTCTGAGTGTAGGACGCTACAGCCAAAGGCACCAAAGCAGAGGAAGCAATACCAAATCCAGCAAACACATGCAGGTCAGTCCAGCTAGAATATAGAGGGCATGAAGAGCAGCCATGTGAAATTCAGCTGGAACTATAGGCTGGGGCCAGACTGTGTGGGACTGAAATGATGCCAAGCTGAGTCCTTCTATTATGCTAGAGGTAGTTGGAAGCCACAAAAAAATTTTGAGCAGAGATGATATGGGCTTTAGGAATACCAATTTGGCTTCAGTAATAAGTGATCACTGATGTTGCTGTTTCCAACTCCATTCCTCCCAAAGAGTCCCTACCATGTCTAGGAGTCTGAGCCTACTCTAGCGTTAAAGTCTCCCAGCATTATAAGCTTTTTCTTTTTTGGCACATTGATGATAAGGGTCCCCAGGTCTTCACAGAATTTTTCTTTTGACCTCATAGGGTTTGTTATGGTAGGAGCACAGGCATTGATGACAGTGGCATGGTGTTTTCCTGCAAGTGGCAATCGTGTTATCATGAATCTGTTATTTACTCCTTTTGGTAGGCATACAAGCTTATTCACTATATTAGTTTAGATTGCAAAACCTACACCAGCTTCATGGCACTCCCCTTCACTGTGGCCATTCCAGAAAAATATGTATCCAGCTCTGTCTTCAGTAAGCTGGCCTTCGTTTGCCAGCATCATTTCACTCAGGGCTGCTATTTGGATGTAATACCTGCTGAGTCCTCTTGCAACAAGAGTTGTTCATCTTTCAGGTCTGGATTTTGTGTTATACATAAGTGTGTGCATTAATTATTTCATTATTACTATAAAATAAAAACATTCCTAAAAAAGAAAATGCTCTCTCCAACAAAAAAAAGGAAAAGAAAAGAAAAGAAAAGAAAATTGGTCCTTTGGACATATACAAGTATTTACCACTTTTACTATAGCACAGTCATATCAAAAGGAACAATCCAACTCAGTGGTGGAAATTACAGAGTTGATAAGGTAAAAGGAATTATTATCTATCAATTATTATCATCATCCATCTAATATAGTGCATAAAAATATGTAACAAGTCTGCTAAAAATCATGTGAGTATTTTCACAGGATAAAAAGTGCTAGACAGTGTCCTTCTATTGTATTCGACTTTCTCCCTCCAGAATTGTGCTCATTTTGTTCCCTTTACATGGAAAACTCTTTCCTTCCTCCCATCTCAACTTACTAACATCAACTTTTTTTTTTAAGGTCAAGTTCACATGCTACTGCTTCCAGTAAACCACCTCTGTTCTCCACAGCTGGACACCTTCTCTTATGTACTTACTATATTTTAATTTTTATTTAGCTTGTCTAATTTATCTAGCATGTCTAATCACTCCTGCTCAACTGCAAACTGCCTTCTCATTTATCATTGACTTTCTCCCACTGCTTGCCTTAATGCACTGCACATAGTAGAGATAACTGTTGAAAGCTGAATGGATGAATGAAAAATACCTCAAGAAAAAAAAGTGTGCCTTTAAAACCATGCTAATTTAGAACTAAGTAGGATATTTTGAAAAGATCACGCTAGAGTCAATGTAGTGACACGATGATTGCATATATCTCACTTTCAGTATACTCCATGAAAATTCCCATTTCTAAGTCTGATAAAGTGTAGCAATTATCCAATATGAGTGTCTGATTTCTCACTTTGAGAACACTTAGCAGGAAGTCCACTCCTGTCTGCCATCCTGCAGAGCTGCAGAAAATTCCTGCTGGTTCATCTAGCACTGCAAATGGTCTTCTTAGGTAAGAGGCCTATTACACCTTCTTTTATCAATTAGTCATTAGGAACAACAAGTATTTATGGACAATTTGGCAACTGCACTTAAAGCCACAGAAATAACTTTACCTTTAAGTGGAAATGAGAGATGCCATACGTTATCTTTGCTATCTTTAAATATATTCTTACTTAGCTCTTCTAGTAAGAGGTTTTTTTGCTAAATAACTGAAGTAATGACATTGCCTGTGTGACTGATAAGACATTTAAACTACATGAAGTCAATAAAAGTGCCCAGCAAAGAAGAATTAAGCATGCACTATATATTTTTTCTTAATATTTTTAAAGTTTTTAGTTCCAAATTCTATCCCTCCCTCTTGTTTCCTCCCCACTCCCTGAGATGGCAATCAGATGTAAGTTATACATGTGCAATTATGTAAAACATTTCCATATTAGTTATGTTGTACAAGAAGACTCAAAAGAAAAAAATGAAAAATAGCATGCTTCAGTTTATATTCAAATAATATCAGTTCTTTCTCTGGAGGTGGATAGTATGCTTCATTATTACTCCTTTGGAATTGTGTTGGATCACTGTGTTGCTGAGAATAGCTAAGTCATTCACAGTTCTTCACTGAACAATATCTTTGTTACTGTGTACAACATTCTCCTGGTTTTGTTCAGTTCACTAAGCTTCAGTTCATGTAAGTCTTTCCAGGTTTTTCTGAAATTATACTGCTTGTCATTTCTTATAGCACAATAATATTCCATTACAATAATATACCACAGCTGGTTTAGACATTCCCCAACTGATGGGCATGCCTTTGATTTCCAATTCTTAGCTACCACAAAAAGAGCCACTATATTTTTGTACAAATAGGTCCTTCTCCCTTTTTTTGGATGTCTTTTGTATATAGAACTAGCCATGGTATTGCTGGATTAAAGGTTATGCAGTTTTATTGGAGCATAGTTCCAATTGCTCTCCAGAATGGTTGGATCAGTTCACAATTCTACCAACAGTGCATTAGTGTTTCAATTTTCCCACATCTTCTCCAGCATTTAGTAACCCAGTTTTCTCACATCCCCTCCAACATCCAACACTTTTATTTGTCAAATTAGCCAATCTGACAGGTATGAGGTATTATCTCAAAGTTGTTTTAATTTGCATTTCTCTAATCGATAATGATTTAGAGAATTTTTTAATATGACTATAAATAGCTTTGATTTCTTTGTCTGAAAACTGCCTGTTCATATCTTTTGATCATTTATCAACTGGGGAATGACATGTATTTTTATAAATTTGACTCATTTCTCTATATATTTGAGAAATAAAGCCTTTATCAGAGATACTTGTTCAAAATTGTTTTCCCCAGTTTTCTGCTTTCCCTATAATTTTGGTTAAATTGGTTTTGTTTGTGCAAAACCTTTTTAATTCGGTATAATCTAAATTATCTATTTTACATTTTGTAATGCTCTCTATCTCTTCTTTGGTCCTAAATTTTTCCCTCATTCATAAATCTGACAGACAAACTATTCCATGCTTTCTTAATTTGCTTATAGTATTACTTTATGCGTAAATCATATATCCATTTTGACCTTGCTATATGGTGTGAGATGTTGGTCTCTACCTACTTTCTGCCACACTGTTTCCTACTTTTCCCAGCAGTTTTTGTCAAATAATGAGTTTTTCCTTGAAAAGCTTAGATCTTTGGCCTTATTATATACTAGATTACTATGGTCATTTACTATAATGTAATTTGTACCTCATCTGTTCCACTGACCCACCACTCTCTTTCTTAACCAATTCCAGATCATTTTGATAATTACTGCTTTGAGATCTAATATGGCTCGACCACCTTCTTTTGAATTTTTTTCCATTGATTCCCTTGATATCCTTGAGCTTTTGTTCTTCCAGATGAATTTTGTTATTATTTTTTCTAGCTCTATAAAATAATTTTTTGATAGTTTGACTGACATGGCATTGAAAAATAGATTAATTTAGGTAGAATTTTAGTTGATTCTCTAGGGTTTTCTAAGTGTAACATCTTATCATCTGCAAAGAGTGATAGTTTTGTTTCCTCATTGCCTACTCTAATTCCTTTAATTTTTTTCTTTTCATATTGCTGTAGCTAACATTTCTAGTACAGTATTAAATAATACAGGTGATAATGGGCATCTTTGATTCACCCCTGATTGTATTGGGAAGGCTTCTATCTTAACCCAATTACAGATAATGCTGATAGTTTTAAATAAATATTACTTATCATTTTAAGGTAAGCTCCTTTTATTTCTATGCTTTCTAGTATTTTGAATCGGAAGGGGTGCTGTATTTTGTCACAGGCTTTGTCTGCATCTATTCAGATAATCATATGATTTCCGTTGATTTTATTCTTGATATGGTCAATTATGCTGATAGTTTACCTAATATTGAACCAGCCCTGAATTCCTGGTATAAATCCCACCTGCTCATAGTACACGATCCTTGTGATATATTGCCATAATCTCTTGGCTAATATTTTATTTAAAATTTTTGCATCAATATTTATCAGGGAAACCGGTCTACAATTTTTTCTGTTGTGGGTCTTCCTGGTTTAGATATCAGCACCATATTTGTGTCATAAAAGGAATTTGGTAGGACTCCTTTGACTATTTTTCCAAATAGTCTATATAGTATTGAGATTAAATATTCTTTAAATGTTTGGTAGAATTTATTTGTGAATCCATCTGGTCCTGAGGATTTTTTTCTTAGGAAGTTCACTGATAGATTGTTCAATTTCTTTTTCTAAGATTGGGTTATTTAAGTATTTTGTTTCTTCTGTTAAATCTGGGTAATATATATTTTCATAAATATTCATCTATTTCATTTAGATTGTCAAATTTATTGGCATACAATTATACAAAATAGCTCCTAACAATTGTCTTAATTTCCTCTTCATTGGTGGTGAATTCACCCCTTTCGTTTTTTTTTTGTTTGTTTTTTGTTTTTTTTTTGTTTTTTTAGTCAGGCAATTGGGGTTAAGTGACTTGCCCAAGGTCACACAGCCAGTATGTGTCAAGTGTTTGGTCTGAGGCTGGATTTGAATTCAGGTGCTCCTGGCTTCAGGGCCGGTGCTCTATCCACTGCATCACCTAGCTGCCCCAGCCCTTTCGTTTTTGATAGTAGTAATTTGGTTTTCTTCTTTCCTTTTTTTTTTTCTTTTTTGGTGAGGCAGTCGGGGCTAAGGGTCACACAGGTAGTAAGAGTTGAGTTTTTTTAGGCCGGATTCCAACTCAGGTCCTCCTGACTCCAGGGTCAGTGCTCTAACCACTGCACAACCTACCTGCCCCTTCTTTCCTTTCTAAAATCAAATTAACCAATGGTTTATCTATTTTATTGGTTTTTCATAAAACCACCTTCTAGTTTTATTTATTAGTTCAATGGTTTTCTTTTAATTTTATTAATTTCTCATTTGATTTTCAGGATTTCCAATTTGGTGTTTGGGGATTTTTAATTTATTGTTTTTCTGGTTTTTCTAGTTGCATGTCCAATTCATTGATCTGCTTTTTCTCTTCTTTTATTGATGTAAGCAATTAGAGATATAAAGTTTCCCCTAAGTACTGCTTTGGCAGCATCCCATAAATTTTGGTATGTTGGCTCATTGTTGTCATTTTCTTTAATGAAATTATCTGTTTTTTCTATTATTTGCTTTTTGACTCACTTAATTTTTAGGATTAGAATATTTAATTTCCAATTAATTTTTAATCATTTTCCTTTGTCCATTATTGAATGCAATTTCTGTTGCATTATGATCTGAAAAGCATGCATTTACTATTTCTGCTTTTCTGCATTTGGTTGTGAAGTTTTTATGTCCTAATATATAGTCAATTTTTGTGTAAGTGCCATGTACTGCTGAGAAAAAGATATATTCCTTTCTCTTCCCATTCAATTTTCTCCAGAGATCTATCATCTCTAACTTTTTCAGAATTTTATTCACTTCCTTAACTTCTTTCTTATTTTTTGGTTAGATTTATCTAGTTCTGAGAGGGGAAAATTGAGATCCCTCACTAGTATAGTTTTATTATCTATTTCTTCCTGTAAATCATTCAGCTTCTTCAAAAATTTAGGTGCTATACCACTTGGTGCATACTGATATAGTTTCCTTACTTATCTCTCTCTTTTTTTAAATATTAATTTCCAATATAAAGCCTGGAAGGGATTTCTTAAGGACAATACCCTGAAGGAATTTTTTCCCTCAAGAATGACCCTCGATTGACATTGGGGGATGATCAGGGAGAGTGCACACCAACCAAAGGTCTTCAGAGCCTGTGAAAAATTGGGGAAGCCTTGTCTTCCTAGCCCTGCTAGTCTGTCTTCCTAGTTAGAGAGAAAGATAACTAAAACACATAAATTAGCTTAAATCCCAATATTGGCCTAAAGAAAAGATTTCTAATGTGTGCACACTGATTCTCTTCAGTGTTTCATTACTAGTGTTTAATTTCATTATGTCAATTTTCTTATGTAAATAAAGCTGTTTTCTTCCCAGGACCAGATCAACCTAGGAATACTGTTTATGTGAAGGGTAAAGAGACATGATAGAATGGTCTCTGGAGACATCTTGTGGTGAAACTGGGAATAGCATTATTATCTTTTGATATTTTAAGTGTTATCATTAGTGTCTTGATATTTGTAAGTCATCATTAGTGTTTAATATTTGCTATATGACAACATCTCTTTGATTCATTTAAGAAGAGAGAGACAGTCTCTAGGTCTGGCCCTAATACTTTCCTTTATTAGTTCATAAACTGGGTCCCTGGACAAAAAGATTGAACCTACTGGCAGCCGCACTTAAGCCAGGGAAATGTGGCACTGTGAACCCAGAGGTAGAAAGCAAGGGTTAGCAGGAGAAATCTGAGTCCTCTCAGGAGGGACACACTTATGACGAAAAGTATCAATCAGCCATTTTCTTAACTGTTATCTGACTACCCATTCTGGCACTAAAGTTACCAATTTGAACACTATGAACTTTCAGATGACTCCTGCTAGGAATTTCTGAATCCTTATTAAGATCTATGAACTGAGCACCAGGCCAGCAAGTAGGCTATTCAGCAACACCACGTGGCTCCTCAGGATGAATTCCTGAGAAAGGATAAAAACCTTGGAAAGGATCTCTACTAGCCACCCAAATATCTTAATTGGAAATTTATCTGATAAAAGATTTTAACTTCTTTATATATATATGTATGTGTGTGTGTGTATATATATATATGTATGTATGTGTGTGTGTATATATATATATATATATATATACACATATATATATATATTTCCCCCAATTACATGTTAAACCAATTTTTTAACATTTGGGTTTTTTTTTTTAAGTTTTGAGCTCCAAATTCTATCCTCCCTCTCCCCCGCCTCCACAGTAAGCAGATAGAGGTTATACATATGCATCATGTAAAATGTTCCCATATTAATAATTTTCAAATAAAAGAAAAAAATGAAAGTGAAAAATAGCATGCTTCAGTCTGTATTCAAACAATATAAGTTCTTTCTCTGAAGGTGGATAGTACGCTGCATCATTAGTCTCCCGGAATTGTCTTGGATTATTGTATTGCTGAGAATAGCTAAGTCATTTACAGTTTATCATTGTACAATATTGCTGTTACTGTGTACAACGTTCTCCTGGTTCTGTTCACTTTGCATCAGTTCATGTAAGTCTTTCCAGGTTTTTCTGAAATCATCCTACTTGTCATTTCTTTATTATTATTAATTTACTTATTTTTAGTTTTCAACAGTCACTTCCATAAGCTTTTGAGTTTTAATTTTCTCCCCCTCCTTTTCCTCCCTCCTCCGCAAGATGGTGTACAATCTGCTATAGGCTCTACATATACATTCATATTAAGCATATTTTCACATTAGTCACGTTGTAAAAAAGAAATAGAACCAATAGGAGGAACCACAAGAAAGAAGAAACAAAACAAAAGAAAAAAAAAGGAAATAGTATGCTGCGATCTGCATTCAGACTCTGTAGTTCTTTCTCTGGGTGTGGATCTGCTCCTCATCTTTTTTTTTTTTCAGCCAAAGACAAGGTTTATTAGAACATCCATCATATTGGGCAGACTCTATTGGCTATTGGCTAGACTTTAAGAATGTGAGCAGTGGCTAGATTTTAAGAATCTAAGCCTCTTAACTTCTCCAGATTGAAAAGTACCTCACCTGAGTAGGAAAGGTAAAATTCAACCCATAAGGGAGAAGCAGAGACTTCTATTGAAGCCCTAGTGAATTTGAATCCTCATGTTTATTGAAATTTTTCTTTGACCCAGATCTAAGCCAAGAAGTTTTCTAAATTTTAAAGCGATAGTCTCTTTGCCTCCTGACTTTGGACAAGTTAGAAAACAGACAAGAGACACAGATAAGAAGTAGTCTGTAGGGAATTTATGGCATCATAAACCAATTAGAGACTAATCAGAGACTTAAATGTAATTTCTCTACTTTAAGTTACCAAATTGTGGTTTGAATGCTTTTAGAAATGATAAAATATCTAAGTGAATTTCAGGGTAACATTCTGTAGAAATTTGTTTTAAGGAAAAGTATGAAATAGGAGCACATAAATAGATCTGAGATAAGCAATGGATGTCTTTCTCTAGGTGTTTCCCTTCTCCCACTCAAATTAAAAGGATACAGAAGTACTAGGCAGAATTTAGGGTTAGATCCACTCAAACCATGTGATGCAGAAATTATCAATTTTACTTTTGTAAATCAGTCCCTGCCAGAGATCAAATGGTATTTGTATTTTTCTGCCCTAATTGGCACAAAAAGAGCATAGAAGGACCAAGCCCATCCAGGAAGACAATGAGTCTCCTAGTTTATTTTATGCTAGACTTTACAACAGTGCTAAGAAGTATTTTTACAAGCACTATCTAGGGTGGCATGAGAAATGCTTTTTATGTTGTCACCCAATATTTGACATAAGGAAAGTATATTTAGGAATTACATCATTAGACTTCTATATAGGTTATAATTGAATCAAGAATGCTCTATACTGGTCTTATATGTGATCACTAAAGAGTGTCAAAAATGATTTAACAATTGAATAATTGATTGGAAATAAGTTATGTTTTTAGATTTTTCTTACATTAAAAGGGTATTGTATCTGAGATACTAATAGATCATGAACTGGGGAGTTTCAGAGTGGGATCAGATTGTTTAAGCCTTATTGATAATTTAATAGGATATAAGAGGATGATGCCATTATATTAATGTTGATTCTAAATCAAATATTGTAAAATTATTTGTTATACAGAATGCTATAAGGCTATCAGAAATTAAATTGGATGTATTTTTAAATAGATAATTACTTACTTCAGTTCAGTCAGGTAAAATCTCATTGTTAATTAACAAGTCAGGTACCATGGCTCTGACTTGACTGTACTGAGGGTTAACTGTGCAGAAGTTTTTTTTTTTTGTTAAAGATTTAATTGTTATCAAGCATTATTTGATCATTACTTCTGAAAATTACTAAACTGTTGATAACAAATTACATTGAGTAAACAATACAAATTAAAAGTTTGCATTCTTCTGCAGTTCTGAGTCACCCATCAGGTATAAAACCCATGGCACTTAAAATATTGCCAGTTGGGAGGACATACCCAAACTTGATTCAAAGAGTTCTATCTTTAACTGTAGTTTGAATTTAAAAAAGGTATCTGACACATCTTTACAGAAGTTATTCATAGCCAGCTATAAATACTACTATACTATATAGGGAATAACTTACACGGAAACAAAGTTATCATTTTAGAGGAATTTGTAATATGAGCAATATATTAAAATAACATTAAAGTAATTAAGAAAAATTAGGTATCGTTAACCATTCTCTCTGAAAGATAGATAAAAATTAAAGCTAGGTATTTTAGTAGTATGGTCTTAGACATTTTAATAATTTGATAGAATTTATAAATTATGTGATCTGATCTATAGTAAGATGTATTTGCCCCTATATCTGTATGCTAATCTGTGAAATGGATGAAATAATGATTCTAAGAGACAATTATATAAAATGTTTTGACAAATCTTATAGGTTTTATTTTAATGAAAACTGCTACTGTTATTTTTCAGATTGCTACATAAATGTCAGCAAAAATCACAAATCAAGTTAATTGTTTATCTTAGTTTCTCCAATCAGAGGTTTTACAGTTTGCTTGAATCCTGGTTTTCTAAGATAAATTCACTTAGGACTAAAACTTAAACTGCTTTGGACAAAAATTTGATATTTAATCATGTACCATATAATTTGGTGAAATTTTTTGTTTTAATGCTATAGTACATTTTACATTTTGCTCAACTAGAACAATGTGAAATTTAGAAACAGCTGCTTATTTAAAATAACTCTAAGTAAGCTAGCTGAGGGTTGGAAACAATCATATGAGGAAACTGTATTATGCAGTACAGGGGTGCCATGACTCATAAAATAGGACTGATTACCCCCCAAAATTTTGAACACATGCTAATCAAAAGGAATGGGCTCTAAATTTTGAGGTACTACCAAGTAATGACCCTTGGGGGAAATTTTTTTTTTAAGTTTTAAATGTTGCCACTATTGATTAAAAATCCAAATTTAATTTGGGTGAAATTTTGTTCTGAAACTAAATAAGATAATTGTGGTAAATCAGAACCTATTACAAACGATAGTTGTTATTTGGCTTTAAGAAATTTATTAGCCATGTGTCCTTAAGCAAATTACCTTACCTTTGTTTATCTCAGTTTAGTAATCTGTAAAGGGGATAAAAACAGCACCCACCTCCCAGGCTTGTTACAAGAAGCACATGATTACAAAGTGAACATAAGACCTAGTATATTATAAGCACTTTACAAGCATTAGTTATAGTTATTTCTTTAATTGAGTGCTGCACTGGGTTTTTGGTGTGGTTAGTTTAAAATGCCAAAGGTGACAAGATGAATGGTTTTCTATGTAAGATAATTGGGAAATGCATTTGAATGATTTGATGCCATTTGACTAGTAATAAATTATGTTTCATGCTTCAAATTCATGATACTGTGAATGTTATGATTGTGCTTTGTATTTTCTTGTATTGTAAATTCTGGGAAACTACT
The DNA here is from genome assembly GCF_900497805.2 of Vombatus ursinus. NCBI lineage: Eukaryota > Metazoa > Chordata > Mammalia > Diprotodontia > Vombatidae > Vombatus > Vombatus ursinus. The sequence continues at coordinate 79,892,257 of NW_020954590.1, forward strand.
GCATAAGAAATGCTATTAAGAGGATAATAAGATTTTGTTATTGGAGAATTTAACTCCTTTTGATTTGGATACTATGAAATTATTAATTAACTTATAGGACACTATTGTCACGATGTTAAAACCTATGAAACATTTGGTACATTTTAAAAAGGAAAAATGATAATTAGTTATGTTGTGGAAAAGGAAAACAGAGAGGGAAAGAGACCTTATAAAAAACTCCTTATTTGTAAACTTGCCAAGTTTCTTGGGACCCTCTGCTTGAGCAAGGTCATAAAATTGTATCTGCCCTGTTAAAGAACTTGTGAATTGGTTTACTGAGAAAATTAGATTCCCTTCTTGCATTACAAATACTCCTTGATAAAGGGGAGAGGATTTATAAGGTTGTTTACAGTATAGCAGTGATTTATGTGATGACTTGTGATTATGAAAATTATGAAGTTAGACCTGGAATAGTATATGCTGAAGATACATCTTGAAACTAACTTAGTCTTAACAGACACCAGTATTAGATACTTAATTTTGCTTAAGGGATTAATATGCAATACCTTAAGAGATAGTTATCAGTTTGGAGATTTAAAGTAATTAGCCAGTGTTTTTCTTTCTTTCTTTTTTTAAAATGAATGATCATATATTCACTATATAATCATATATTCATCTATGTAAAATTCCATAATGTAATGATTTTCATTTCTAATAATTAATTTTGATACCAGAATGAGTTTAAAATAGGGGATAAGAAGAAGAAAAAGATGTTGAATGTAATTTTTGAGGTAGTTGTAAGGTCTGGTAAATGTTAATTGCTAATTTATTGCAACAACATAAGAGTATTAATAACTGTATGTAAGGTATGATTAGTGAAATTTTGGTATTTGAGGTGAAATCTCATGGGATTGTAATCTGGTTTGCTCTGAGTTTTGAATTCAAGTATAAAATTCTGCATAATCATTAAGTCAGTAATCTACCATTCAAAGGAAATGCCACTAGCTCTTCCAAGGGAGTCCAGTCTGATAGATGTCTGTGCCCAGCAAAGGTTGAGAAGAGAACTTTGGTGTCGCCTAAGGTAGGAGCCTCTTGACTCAGTTTCCCCACTGTGTTATTTACATTTGAACAGGAACCTAAGCCTGGCTAAGTGACCTGTGAATGACTGGCTGTTCCAAAGAGTAAAATCCAACTCTTACCTGAAAACAAACAAAACTAAGGCTGCTTTATCCTATTATACCTGTGTTTGTGCCTACCCTGTGGTAGAGCCTTCCTAGTTCATATTGTTATTATCAGTCACAGTCAGACAACTGTAGATCCCATCACGATGTCATTTTGGTCCTCTTTGAACACAAAGGACTTAGGCTTAAGCTTGGAGGACCAGTTTTGATGCAGTTAGAATCATGTCCCTGCTTATTTCTTTCACAACAAATGTCTTTAACCAGTGCAGGTAAAGCTGTAATTTTTTTTAATATAATGAATCTTCTTATACCAAGACCCCAACACCTCTGAGTTAATATAATAGGATGCAATTATGAAAGATCCCACTATTTTTTAAGCTAAATTTGTAGTAAGATTTCATATCTTATAAAAGTAAGTAAATGAGTTTTTGAACCTGTCATCTACCTATTAATAGTTTAATAGGGTATTATATGGGGTATTCAAGGAGGACTAGTACCTCTGGTGTGAGGGCTGCTAAGCCCTTTTCAAGGCTACTCATCCACCCTTTGTGTCCACCTGACACCCAGCTCTCACCTGTGGCTCCAAGAAGCTATAGCATGCACAACAGCCGAACCCCAGTAAAACCATCTTAGCAAATGGGCTAACCCAGTTGGAGGTTAACTGACAGACCTCAAACCTGTCAGTAAGTTAGGGTATCTACCCCAAGCAAATGAAAACTTCCCTGGCAGAATACGTAAATGTGAACATTTTGTTTCAATGGTTTGGTATTTTTGGCTATGTTGTCAGACACCTTCAATGAGGACAAAAACAGTATCAAAGTAAGCTACTGCACTGACAGTAAATTATTTAACTTAAGAAGGACATAAGTGATGACTAAAGTGGAGAGTGCACGTGACTGTGCACTCAGTCTAGCCCCTGAGGCTGAGATGGACAAAGTATTCATCAATTCTCTGCCACTTGTGCTAATTTTGGCCTGACAATTAACACAAAGAAAATACAGGTTGTCCACCAGCCAGCACTGTGCCATCCATATATGGAATAATTGCTTACAGCAAGTGGAGAAATACCGAGGGATGTGGATAAGTTCACCTATCTTGGCAGTATACTTTTCTGGGATGTAAACTTAGCTGATAAGGTTGATGCACACATTGCCAGAGCCAGCTCTGTATTTAGAGGCTCTAAAACAAAGTGTGGGAAAGAAAAGACTGCCTACCGAACTGAAGGTCTGCAGAGCCATTGTGTTGACCTCACTGTTGTATGCCTGTGAAATCAAAAAAATCTACCAAGGCCAGGCCAGAAAATCAAACCACTTCCATTTGAATTGTCTTAGGAAGATTCTGAAGATCACCTAACAGGTAAAGTTACTGGACACTGAGATCCTTTCTTGAGCTAAACTGCCAAGCATTACAATTCTACTGCAGAGAGCACAACTATGATGGGCTGGCCACATTTTTTGAATGCCAAATGCATGTTTTCCTAAAAGAATATTTTATGAAGTCAGCACTCCCATGGTGGTCATAAGCGATAACAAGGACACTCTTTCTCTCTCTGAATAACTGTGCAATCAGGTGTGAGACATGGAACATAAAGGCACAGGATTGTCTAGCATGACATGTCTACATCAAAGTAGTTGCTGTGCTATACGAACAAAGCAGAATTGTGGTAGTTCAGAAGTAACATGAGATGTGTACGTTTATTTATTTATTTATTTTGGCTAGGCAATGGGGTTAAGTGAATTAACCAGGGTCACACAGCTAGTAAATGTTATGTGTCTGAGGCCACATTTGAACTCACATCCTCCGGAATAGAGCTCTATCTACTGCGCCCTCTAGCTGCCCCGAGATGTGTAAATTTAGAGACATTTCCCTACCAAATGGTTGTACAGATTATTTGTGCCTAACCTGTGCTAGAGCCTTCTTAGTTCATACTGTTATTATCAGTCACAACCAGACAATTGCAGGTGGATCTCACCATCAAGATGTCATTTTGGTCCTCTTTGAACATGAAGGACAAACAACAGGTCAGGTGTAAGATAAGGTCCTTGAAATATCTCAATGTTATGGGAATAATTAGCCAAAGATGAATAAGTTTGTGGGACAAAGATATAAATATATTAATTAGTAAGGTTAAAATCAGAAACATCTTCTGTTTGGTGATAAGGAAAATAATTTCAGTGCAATTAGTTATCTTTGAGGACAATAACTTAAAGACTATCTTGTGTTACCTCAAAGAGAAATCCAATTTTACTTAGGTTTATTATTTAGTTTGGGATTAACATCTGTATGTGGGGCATGTCCTAAAGTGCAAGCAATTTACACATAGACTGCTAGTTTGAGATGTACACTGCTCTCTGCATACAATGTGAGATTATGTACTTAGTATATTTACACAGCCCATCCCAAGTGTTTTGTTGTCTGTTACAACTGAAGTTAAATAAGCATTTTTTTACTTACAAAGAGTACTGACTGCGATATATTCATGTTTAGGATTAGATTCCTAATGTTTCTCATCCTCCTGAGAAGGGAATTAGCTGGTTAGCTAGAGTGGAAAATTTTGAGAAAGCAGTAAGATCAAATGATTATATATGTCAAATGTAAATGAGTTCAATGGGATATAAAAGTTTTGAGCATGTTCTAAAAACTGGGTTTACAGAGATACCTAGATAGATAGATATACATATACCTATATATGTATATATAGGTGTATGTATGTATGTGTATGTATGTGCATATATATGTACATACATATGTATGTATGTACTGGTCACCCTCTACACAAAAAAAGTATTTTCTGTTTGTTTTGTTTTTTGTTTTTAAAAAAAACTCACTAAATTTAAAAGGTTTTCAGAGTTCTAACTTATGCTGTCATACTTTAAGATGTTCAGTCTTTGATTTCTCAGTCATTATTTGAATTTCTTAAATATATCAACAGAACAATTTGCTAACTTACGTAACAGGACACTTATAAGTAGTAAAACTGCTACTTTCCATTTCTGAGGCTTTAATTTGAAATTAAAAATGAAATAAATGAATGCTAGTCTTAAAAAGTTAAATGAGAATAAAGTCAATGCCAATTTAGAAAAGCACACAACTTTGGTTTACGTGTCTACTTTGGTAAATATTAAATCTTTAACAAGAAGGGCTCATTTTACAAGTGAAATCCTTGCATATTCTTCCTAAGATTCTTCCTTCAGCCTGTTGTTGGCAGCATCTACATCAGGTATAGAGTTTATTTTATTTTAATTTTATTTTCTTTTCAGGCAATTGGGGTAAAGTGACTTGCCCAGGGTCGAACAGCTAGTGAGTGTCAGGTCTGAGTCACATTTGAACTCAAGTCCTCCTGACTTCAGGGCCAGTGCTCTATCCACTACGCCACCTAGCTGCCCCCAAGGTACAGAGTTTAGATAAAGATAGAAACAGCAGTAAAAACTTAAATTCTCTGAAATTTCAAATGAATTAACTAAAAGTTCCTAATTTGATGTTTTTCTTACAACCCTTTTGTTAACAGGATTAAAACCATAAGGTCTGAGCTGGTTTTCATAACATGAACTAGTTTTTGGAAAAGTAAAATTTAAAAGGCTGTACTAAATTATATTGAGTCTAGTTCCTGGGCGATGTTAACAGAAATATCTAAGAATCTCCATAGGTAACCTGAACCAGAGTAATCGATCTTCTACAAGCTCCCTTCAGAGCTTCTCTGAGATCAGACCCATTCCAGAATGCCCAAAGTGTTTTCAGAAACCAAATTACCACATAAGACATCTGAGCCTTAAGATATGAAGTTCTAATAAAATGGACATTGGGAATGGGGTCACCCTTCTCTCTTGTTTCTTCATGAATCACTGTGTCTGTAAGGCCTACTTATGAAAAGGGACTGCTCTTACTGTAGTTTGCAAATGTGTCAGTCACTGGTGGTCTCAGAAGGCAAGGGGTGAATTGTTATAAGATTAAACCTTATGGTTTGGGGGACATCCCCTCTGAAATTAGTCCCATTAAAGTGGAATGTTGGGGATAAAATTTCTTTAGCCTATTCCCATGTACTGGCATTGCAGCATTAGAGAAAGCAGCTAGAATTCCAACAGAGATGCTAAGCCAAACCATTTTTGTTTTTAAAATCATTGCTTTACAAAACATTACTCTACTTTGATTTGTAACTTTAATCAGACTAAGTGATTTATGGGAGGCATGGCCTCCCAAGAATCAAACAAGAGTTTGAAAAATTCAAATTATTTTTCCTATGTATTTGATTCTATACTGTATCAGTTTCATATTGTAATGGATTCTGTATCTGCTAAAGTCCCCTTTCTATGTTTTTGGGTTGACTTCACGAATTAGGCTTTCCCTCTGACCAAGTCTGAAGTTACAATGAAAAGAAAAGTTGTTCTCTCTCATATTAGGAGGCTCTGAAATACTTTCAGGACATCTGTTTGCTATCTTTATGCACAATGAATTAACTTGGTACCATCCCCAAAAGATAAATCACAGTCCTTTCCTGTCCCTGTAAAATTAGGGGAGTCTACTTCTTCCAAGGAGACAGGAAGTCTGGTAGTTTTGAATCCCTAGCAAAGACTACAAGATGGAAACGGGTCCCATAAAACAATTAACATTCTTTAACTGTCAGAGAAAAGTGGTGATTAGCCTCATGTAAATGCCAGCCCAACTCTTTTAATATAGCCAATTGTAATGTACTGGCCCTAACCCTACAGCTTTCCACTTTTTCTCCATACCTACCAAGACTCTTTCTTTGTTGTGTGTCAATAAAGAGGATACCTTCCTTCTCATTGGGGTTCAGTGGCTTTACTGAGGTTGCCAGTTTGACTTCCTTTGTTAATAGTTATACACATAACTGTTAATAAACTGATTTTGCTTAGAGCCATATATCTCAGTTTGCCTTTATTAATTTGCCACATAAGTCAATGATTTGATTTTGTCAGCTCAGAGGATGTCAGCTGCCTAATAAGTATAATTCTGGTTCTTCATATCAGTGCTGTCCCTAATTTAGCAGGACAGGCTCATAATTGCAGCAAATTAACTATTTACACTTGCCACTCTTACCATAGGAAGAGGACAAATTGGCAGTAAGGAATGAGTTGGAAATTTAATTCTTCCCATTTGCTTCAGATCAGCTCTTATATAAACAAATTAACAGGAATTTCATGAGGCATCAAACATAAAAATAAATACTGAGAAAAAATACTGAGGTGTTGCTAGTGAGCTGAACATCTATGGCTAATATTGCTAGATATGAATTATGCAGCATGAAAGAAGGTATATGTTACAGTACTCAAATACTTGGTTTGCAAGTGCTTGGAGCCTAAGAGCCCAAGGTAAATCTATCTTCCTTTTCCACCATAAGGCAAATCTCTCTCTCTCTTTCTGTTTCTCTCTCTCTCCTTCTCTGTCTCTCTCTCTTCCCCTTTTACACACACATACACACACATAGGTTGTTGTCCCTTCCAAATATAACAAACTCTGAATGGGCATTCCATTTCATTTTTAGCATAATAGCAAGTTTCTTTAGCTCTTTGGTTAAAACTTTAAAGCCATTTAATGTAATGTAAACAAGAACATTTTGTATGTAATTTGCTAAATGTATTACAGCCTTACTGTGTCTCCAATTAGGAACTTAAGGTTCATTTAGTACATTTACATCTGGTTCTGATTTAAAGTGACTTTCCTTTTCCATTTAAGAGCTACTTTGACTTGGCTGGAAATGACCTGAGTGCCCTTTATAGCTATTTGGACCATTCTTGTCTGCTTTAAAGCCAGAGGGACTCTTATTTAATAGGCTTAGTTTGAGCTTCACAGTAGCCAGTGCACATGGGATCTATATTGAGAGAAGCAGTAGAAAAGAATTCAAGAATACTTAGATAAAAGATTTAATTGGAATTTCATTTTTTAAAAAAGATGCTAAGGATTGCTGGAAATCCAATGAAGCATTAGCTTCAAAAGAAGGGACATAGTTGAGTTTCTCTTTTTCCTGCTATAGTTTTTAGTCAGTGAAAAATAAATAGCAAAGAACAACATCACAATGATAACTTGTTTTATATTACTCTTCCCATCTGGTGCCTTCTTTAAAAAAAAAAGACAATATACTAGCTTACTGAAATGAGCTCTATCTATTGTCTTACAATTCATTAGCATTTAAAACCTCCAGCTGGACTCCTCAACACAATTCTGTTCCCACTCCAGAGTCAGCACCATTTTCTAAAGTATTAAAATGAAGATATTTCTGATTTGATAGCTATATTTTTTCAAATAGCTTTGGGAAGAATTGTATATGTGCATGTATGTGTGTGTGTGTGTGTGTGTGTGTGTGTGTGTGTGTATGTGTAGTTTTGTGTCCCTCAGAAGATTTGATCTCTTCTTTCTGCTTTCCTTTGAATTCCTTCTTTGTACAGAACTTGAGTCACAGTGACCCAAATCAATATGTGTGTGTGTGTGTATGTTTATGTGTGTGTAAAACATAGAATATATACCAATATATGTACAAATACATGTATATATACATATATGTATACACACATGTACTATACATATAGATGTATGTGTGTATATATCTGTATATGTGTGTGTGTGTATATATCTATATCTATATCTATATGTATATATATCTATATATCTATATATATGTATATATCTATATCTATATATATATATATGGAGAGAGAGAGAGACTCTCCTTAACTAACCATGGATCCTGAAAATAAAGACCTGCCATTCTCCATGGCTTCTTTTTTCCTCCCACACTTCCCAAAGAAGGAACATGTGATATAAACACATGGCAACTCTATTAGTCATGATTTCATGTACAGTCAAGAAAACATTCAATTGTTATCTCCCTAATAGCTAGTTTTTCTTAAATATTGTAATCTTCTAAGTCCCCAATAAATTATCAATAATTTTGTCCATTTTCCCCAGTTTGTGTTTACATTTGTAGCTGTTCATAGTTGTGGGTTATCAGGACAACAGGAGTTATGCACAACTATAGTCCATGGAATCCTAGCCTCCCATTTGAACCAGTCACCTGTAAGATGTCAATTGCATCTGGAGACTTTGTTTTCTAACATGCACATTTGTCCTAAATTTTGGGGCTTAACAGCCTGCCTCTAAAATCTCCAGTGAAATTCCTTTAAAAATAAATAACAGTATTGTATGCTCTCCAATTTGAATATTAAAAGAGGGCAAAGTAGAATTAATTTAGTTTGAAACATGGATATTACATTATGCTGGCACAGTGAGTCAACATAAAGGGAATGAACAGGTGGTAATACACCAATAAAAACACTTATGGATATTTTGCTGAAATTCTCATGATGCTGAAATGTAAAAACTAGGCAAATACCTTGACTCTGTTGGGAGTTCTTTCAAGCTCCAGGAGGGCTATCTCCTGTGAAGAGAGCCCTGGTCTTCCACATGCAGGATACTGCTTCTAGGAATTACGAGCTGGTTTCATCTCCCTGGCCTCATTCTGTTCCCCAAGATGGGCTGGGCCTATTTGTAGTGTTTTCTATAGTTGTAGAAAAGAGAGTCATTGTTCCTTTTAATTTCTCCTCAGGCAAATCTCACCATCCCTGCTTAAGCAAGTCCCTTTGCCAGGTGGAAAAGGGAGCACTGGACCATTTTAATGGAGATAAATAAATAAAAACAATGCCAAGGTGCCTGTTGTAAGACTTCTCACTTCCCTGGTCCTTTAAAGTTTAACAAGCACTTTCCTCCCCTAACAGTGTTGGGAAGTAGGCAGTAACATAAAAACAGCTTCCTATTTGTGAAGAGGTGGGGGGTTTTAGGGTGCTCCTAGATGCACAGAGGCACCCCAAGATCACGGGAGGTTTTGGGGTGCTGGGAAAAAGCCCCAGATCGCAGCGCAGATCTGCCTGAAAGAATTCAACCCAGATCTTCTTTTAGCCAGACAAAAAGTTTATTAAAGATAAATCACATATAGGCCAGGTCATGCCTGTGAGGATGAGTGGGCTTGAGAGTCTCAGCCTCTAGGTGTGAGAGGTTCTCAGCCCAGAATGGGGGCAAAGGTGAATCTTAAGTACAGAAAGACTGTGGGAGGGATCTAGGAGTGGCCAAGTACTTTGGGGTGAGGGGAGGCAGGGCCTAGGGAGATCTGGATGGGAGTGGCCAGCAAGCTGGGGTGAACAGAATTCCTGGGTCCTGGACCTCATGGCACCTACCTAGGATTAAGGGTGAGAAATGGCCAGAAAGGCAAAACAATGGAATGAGAGGCCAGTTAAAGGGGGAGGTGTTAAAGATAATAAGGGTCCAGGTGGGAATTTCCATTTGGAATGTCTGAGAGATTTGAACAGACAATGAGAACAGATAATGAAGGGAACTGCAAGAGGGGGGGAAGTTTGCTTTCAAAGGGTGATAAAGAGAGCTTTCAAAGGGAAATAAGGCAGTTTCTAAAACTTTAAGGTTTTCCTGGGACCGGCTGACAAACTGAAGCCAGGTTCTTTTTGGGGCCAGGAAGGAAAGTGCATTTGAATAAGATTAAAAGGTGAGGCTGAGGCTTTGGAAAAGGGCTTAACAATAAAACTATTACTGGCAAAGATCTCGGCTTCTGAAACTGAATGAAACCCTCTTCATTTGGAGGTAGGCTTTAGAGTTTCTGCTAATCCCTTGTCTCCGTATTCATGTCTTAGGATGCTTTTCTAAAATAGAATAATAAGCATAAGAAATCCCATTTCTCCTATCTGTTTCCTTCCCCCATGCAGCACTCCAACTGGACTCTGAAAGGCTTTTGCTTCACAATACCTAATGTGTTGTGCCATCTAAGTAACACAAGGGTTCAATTATGATTCATAAGCTGGATGCTCCAAAGCAAGCTCTAGTAAGATACAGACAAAAGGCAGTCTAATTATATGTAACTTATAAATGAATCAGAAAGTAAATGCAAGAAACAATGTGGAGCAAGCCATGTAATCATACATGTATGAAAACCATGCAGAGCCTTTCTAGCTCTCTATCTAGGACTCTGTGATGGGTTTATGAAGAGGCCTCTAACACTGCTTCTGTGTCTTTATTGTTTAATGAATGTCTACATTGGGAAGGCTTACCTTCCTTCTTAAAGGCAGTGTTGCTATGGTTTATTTCAAATATAAAAGTAGAATTAGAACATGATAATTGAAAGTCTTTTTGTTTATGAACGTCTTAGGGAAAAATGACCTCCTGTAGGCCACCTGGCATCCCTTTTCCTCCTCTTCCCACTCCAAAAATAGAAAAGAAAAAAAAAGCCCTGCCAAAATTGAAAATGATGCTGCTATTAGAAAGAGGAAAATTAGCTAAAGTTCAAGTTTTTTCAGTTTGTGTTTTAAATTGCAAAGTGACTAGTTCCTGACAGAAACATAAGATCACACATTTACAGTTGGAAGAAACCTTAGAGGCCATCTCAAGTCCAACTTCTTAATTTTACAGCTGAGGAAACTGAGGCTTAGAGAGGCTAAGTATCTCGCCCATGGCGAAGTGTCAGATGGGATTTGAACTGAAGACTCCCTGTCTCAAAGTGCAGCATTCTATTTACTGCACCATTATTTTATTATATACATCAATACCACAGAAGAATATCCTAAGGAAGCGATGTGAGGACACTCTGTACATTATTGGTCTATAACAATCCTGATTTTTGAATACTGCCCAGGAAGATAGAAATTTAGTCAGAAATCAGAGCAATATTTTGGAGAATGTAGGGACACACATGTATTTAACTTATTCAATTATTTCTTCTTTAAGCAATGTCTGCATTGCCTCTGAACTTGGCTTAAGTAACATGCTTGGAAAGTTTGTCTTACAGGGTATTTTCCTCTCCTTTAATAGAACTCTATGGCAGCTTATGACTTAGAGACACAATTCTCTATTTTTCCATCAAAGGGACCCCTTTGGACTGGATATCTCTCAGGGTGGCTATATCAACATTTGCAGCCCCTATTTCTCTAAAACACAAAAGAGGGCAGGTAGGGGAGGTTCTCTGGGTGACCTCAGCAGCAGTTTCCACAAATGAGTTAATTTTCACAATACATGGGCATTTCGAGACTCTAAGGGAGGCAGCAGGCACAAATTCTCTGTTTCTTCTGACATGATTTCAGGAACCTGATGAAAAAAATGTGGTGGTCTATAAGTCAACTAAGAGGAAAGGCACCAAATGTAAGAGTAACTCATCATTAAGGGGATGTTCATATTCCCCAAATCATGAAGGTGCAGATTTTTAAGCATTTCAATGGCCAGTGTATTCCCCCTTCATTGTAAATAAATCTCTTGTTAGCTGCTGTATTGTTTAAATAAGAATGCCAATTTGTCTGGTCGTTGAAGGACCATGGTAAACGTGTTCAAGGTTTAGAAAAAGGGGCAAAACTGGGTCACAGTCAAGGGATGGGAGTAACTCCAAGGACCACCTCACTAATTAATTCCCTACTATTCCCTAAGGACTCCTGAAACACCTCAGGACATGACTGAGAAGCAGTTTCCCATTTGGTCTTCCCCTCTAGTATTCAGTGATACCAGGGGATGCATTAAATGATGAAACAAACTGCACACTTAACCCAATGTGGACTACGTTCTAGAAGGGTTTGGGTAACATACCTGAGTGGTCTTTAGAGAGCGGGTGATAGTAGAAGAGCTTAAGCTTGAGGTTAATTCAGCAAATAGCAAAGCTGGGTTTTGATGACAAATAAGCAAACAGTAAGTGCTAAAGAGAGGTAAGGACAGTTTTCAAAACACCCTGAGGATTTTTTAGTCTTTATGATCACACCAGCAACTCTAAGGAGTGATATAATTCTGGCTAAGGCATATAAAGTCCCTTTCAAAAGTAATTGTACTATGTATACCTTGAAACAAAGAAAGTAACATATAGTAGTGCAATAAAATGGTATAAAATTATATGAACGTCTCCTAACATGTGATTCTGATGTAGCCCATTTTCTCTCATTCATTCCAGCCAATGAAAAAGCCATTCAAAGCACTTAGAAGCAATTTCTTTGCAGCTTACCCAATTTCTACAATCAAATTAATGCCCACTTCCTTTTGTAACACTTCTTACCTGTTTTTGCTCCTCTCCTAAACCTTCCCACACTGAGGCTACAATTTTAGAGACCTCACCAAAAGTAGCATTTGGATTTTGGCCTTTGATGACTGCCTGGGTATCTCGGGAGAATAATGCATAGGATGATACAGGCTTCTCAGGCTCGTTAGGGTCCTTCTTTTTCTTTTTATGACTTTTTGGTTTGTTTCCTGTATCAGAAGCAGGCCATTTCTCTTCACCTGTTATCTGGAAGAGGATCATGGGATGATTACAGACGGGACCACTAAAGCATGGGCCAAACCAAATTGCTGCTTCTCATTAAGACTAACAGACACACACACACCATCCTAAGTAGCATTTTTATTTGTAGCTCTGGGCTCATAAAATCTTTATATCTCATGTAAATTATAACTGTGTCCCTCACAACTTAGATAACAAGTCTTTAAAATAATTTTTGATTATCTTTATAGAATTATTACCCTAGTATATTAACTCCACTATCCTTTTTTTAAAAAATGATTTTTATAACCATAGTGAAAGTTGCTTGGGGATTGAGTCAAACACATTTTAATTACACTGATATATACAGACTCTCACACATACTATTTCTATTAAATGAAGTTACCTTCTTCTTTAGTCAAAAATCTTATCCTACCTTTTCTTTAACATGGATACTCTCTCAGATCCCTGGAATCTCTAACATTCTAGGGGAAAAATACATGGGAACCAATAATAGGGTCATCATAATAACAAAGTCATCTAAAAATAAAAAGTTGAATGGATATTTGACTTGTAACTTTGTAGTACAGATAAAGCAAGCAAAAAAATCAATAAATTTATCTACATATCCTAAACTAGAGGCTTTCTAAACAGTTTTTAATAGTTTCTGAATCTTCAGAAAGAATCCTCATGTATTAAAGGTTTGTCCTTCCATTCTCGTGCCTTCTAATTCTTCATCAGGACGTAAAAAGAATTACATTTTTGAAGGCTATGCTAAGAGTGAGAATTCTGTCAATTTCTATGAGGCTAGAAAGTATAAGTACTAGAAATGAACTACAGGTTTGTTCTCTTTGCATCAGCCTAATGTTCAATGCTCAGACACTGGCCACCATGAGATGAATTTTTGGGTTTGGGGGAAGGATGGCAAAGCAGCTAATGAAGCTGTCTACTAAGATATGGAGAGAACTCTCACATCATTGCAATCATATATCCTTAAAGCACTGGAACTTTACATTTGTAACTACTGAAACATATAAACAATGAACACCTCACTTGTTGAGACTAACTGGTGGCATGATTTGACTGAAATAACGAAAAGCCAATAATAAGAGTTTCTTTAAATATACGAAATGGAAGAACTCAAGTAGAGAAACAATGGAAACAAACATTCCATGATGACAGTGAAAAAAATTTCCTCAATAATAAAAAGTCTATAGCAAAAAGGTTTTAATGAATCATCTGGCTTGGGCTTGCTGAGGCCACTAGGATAGATTAAAAGATCATCGCTATAGAACTGACAGAGACAACAGAGGTTATACAATCCAATTGCCAATTTTATAGATGAGGAAACTGACACTTGGTAATATTAAGTAACTTGCCAGATTTTACAAGGTACACCCAGCAATAGAGTCAGGATTCAAACCTCAGGCTTTTCATTTGATGCTTTTTTGAGATGTGACCTGAGCCTCTGCTTAGCACTTAAGAATTTTCAATTAGGAACTATATCAAAGGTAAGACATAAATAGTAGCCACCAACCAGATGAGAACTATACATTTTAGGGGAAGTTTAATTTGAATTGTACTTATGGGGACTAGAATTATGTAGATAAGCAGAGTTTACTAATTGACTGAAAATTACATTTTGGCAAAGGAATTTGATTTTTAAAAATTTTTTTTTTATTTTTAACATGTGTTTTTAAAACTTTGGGTTACAAATTTTCTCCCTTCCTCCCTCCCCACCCACCCTCATTGAAAAGGCAAGCATCTCAATACAGGTTATAGATGTGCAGTCATGCAAAACACTTTCATAGTAGTCCTGTTATGAAAAAGTAAGTATTTTTCCCTTCATCCTATCTTACCCTCCATTTATTCTATTCTCTCTTTTGACCCTGTCCCTCCTCAGAAGTGTTTGCTTTTGATTATCCCCTCCCCCAATCTGCCCTCCCCTCTATCAACTCCCTGCTCTCTTATCCCCTTCCCCCCTTATTTTCCTGTAGGGTAAAATAGATTTCCATAACCCATTGTGTATGTTATTCCATCCTTAAGCCAAATCCTATGAGAATAAGATTCACTCATTCCCTCTCACCTTCCCCCATTTCCCCTTCACTGTAAAAGCCTTTTCTTGTCTGTTTCATGTGAGATATTTTACCCCATTCTATATCTCCCTTTCTCCTTCTCCCAGTATAATCCTCTCTCATCTCTTAATTTTATTTTCCAGATATCACCCCTTCATCTTCAACTCATCCTGTGCCCTCTATCTCTCTATCTATACATACATATAATTTTTTCCCTCCCACTACCCTAATACTGACAAAGGACTCATGAGTTACAAATATCATCTTTCCCTGCAAGAATGTAAACAGTTCAACCTTAATAAGTCTCCTATGATTTCTCTTTCCTGTTTACCTCTTCCATGTTTCACTTGAGTCTTGTATTTGAAGGTCAAATTTTCTATTTAGCTCTGGTCTTTTCCACAGGAATGCTTGAAAGTCCCTTATTTCATTGAATGACCATTTTTTACCCTGAAGGATTATACTCAGTTTTGCTGGGTAGGTGATTCTAGGTTGTAGTCCTATCTTCTTTGCCCTCCAGAATATTATACTCCATGCCCTCCAGACCCTTAATGTAGAAGCTGCTAAATCTTGTGTTATCCTGATTGTGTTACCACAATACTTGAATTGTTTCCTTCTGGCTGCTTCTCCTTGACCTGGGAACTCTGGAATCTGGCTACAACATTCCTAGGAGTTTTCCTTTGGGGATCTCTTTCAGGGGGTGATTGGTGGATTCTTTCCATTTCTATTGTGCCCTCTGATTCTAAAATATCAGGACAATTTTCCTTGATAATTTCTTGAAAGATGATGTCTAGGCTCTTTTTTTGATCATGGCTTTCAGACAGTCCAATAATTTTTAAGTTTTCTCTCCTGAATCTATTTTCTAGGTCAGTTGTTTTAACAATGAGATATTTCACATTCTCTTCTATTTTTTCATTCCTTTGGATTAGTGTTACAGTGCCTTGATTTCTCAAATTGTCACTAGCTTCCAATTCCTCCATTCTAATTTTTAAGGAAGTATTTTCTTCAGTAAGTTTTTGGACTTCCTTTTACATTATGCCAATTTTGCTTTTTAGGGCATTCTTTTCCTCATTGGCTTTTTGGACCTCTTTTGCCATTTGGGTTAGGCTATTTTTTAAGGTGTTATTTTCTTCAGTATTTTTTTAGGTCCCCTTTATCATCACTCTCAGTTTTTCCTCTACTTCTCTTACTTGCTTCTCAAAATTCTTTTTGAGCTCTTCCATGACCTGGTACCAATTCATATTTTTCTTGGAGGCTTTGGATGTAAGAGCTTTGACTTCATTGTCTTCTTCTGGTTGTATGTTTTGATCTTCTTCGTCACCAAAGTAAAATAATATAGTCTAACTCTTTCTGTGCTGCTTGGTCATGATCTTAGCCAATTACTTGAGTTATAAACTCTTTGTTAAGGTAGGGGTCTGCTTCCAGTGTGGAGAATGTACTGTCCCATGCTTCAGGAGTTTTGTGCAGCTGTTTTCAGAGACACTTCTAGGGACCTGTAAATTTTCAGTTCTTCCAAGGTGCTATGATCAAGGGTGAGGTGTTTACTCCTTTCCTGGCCTGTGCTCTGGTCTATGAGCACTCTTTTCTGTCTTGGAACTGTAAGGCAAAGAAATTTGATCTTAAAGAGATATGGCTGGGACTAATGGGACAAATGGTATAGGTAGAGAGGAAGGTGAGCAGGCACAGGTATATAAAATGGCAGAGGGTGTACAAATCCTTCTAAGCATCAACAAAACTGAGTTGTGATCTAAGCGCATAGTAGGCTGCTCCCTCTTGTAAGCCATATATGGAGTGGTAAAAGTAGCTGTAGCAAATGCTTACATCATAAGCATTCAAGTAACCCAGAGTTACACTAACAGGAGAAAAAGAGAGCTAACAAAGAAAAGAATTTCAACTCCCAAGTTACCTTTTGGTACTGAGGTTGAATGTGCTAGATCCAAGAGTGCTAAATATAAAGGATCTACTTAATTGATGAAAGAGATGTAGATAACATACCAAAACCCAATGACATTCACTGGATAGAACTTGAATGAAAACATGTAGAACTGCTACCTTAAACAAATGCCTATCATTTAATACAGAGGTTCTCAAACTTATTTGGCCTACTTCCCCCTTTTCAAAAAAAAAATTACCCAGCGCCCCCCTGAAAATCTACTTTCTTTAACACTTTAACTTTTTTTTTTTGAAATTTGCATCATTTCAAAAAAATATCAATATTTGTTTTAAAAAACTATGCATCTTAAATTAAATAACATTGTAAATTTGTGGGTATTTTCCTGCACTGAAATTTTGATGACCCAATATTGCATCATGTAACCATGTAGTATCATGCTATAATGAAATTATTACATGCACATATTCCTGCTGATGCATGCTGGACTTCCCGACAATGCATGACAGGCTTGCCTGCCAACACTTTCTTGTTAAGACCTATCAGCAGACTTGACCATTGATTGGTTATAACTTGTATTTTGTATGTTTATTTGGAAAATAATGTAATCACTATGACTTTAAGTCTGTTACATAACAGATGTAACATGTACGAACAGTTTTTCAAAATTTTCTTCTCTTCTCTTCTTTCCTTCTACCAACCCCTTATTTTTATTCAATGCCCCTCAATTACACTTGAGCTACTACTGCCCCTCCGGATCCTTCCAACACCTCCAGAGGGTGGTATCACCCATTTTGGGAACCTGTGATTTAACAGCTACTGGGTCACAGTACTGGCAGGGTTTCTTTGCTACTCTTATTTGTACAAAGAGGTTTAAGAGGAAACCTGGAAACTACAGACTATTGAGTTCATACTGAACAGGTGAGTGGAATTTATCATATGGGCAAGAATTTCTGAATACTTAGGCAAATATGACCTGAATTCTGTAAAGTAAAATTAAACCTAATTTATTGTACTTCTCTGAGGAATCATCAAAGCAGTAAATAAAGAGGAAAACAGAGGATATAATTTATTTAAACTGTCAAAGACCTTTTGACAAGAGACTTAATTACACACAATTTTTAAAAAAGAAGTCACTAAGGTGTTTAGGGCAATTTTTTATTAAAGGAAACTAAAAAACAGAAAATAGAGAGCAGGCCAAAATGTTCACATTCTATGTATGTAGTAGTATTAGACCCAGTCTTATAAAATGTTTTTCTGAATTAAATGAAGAAGGAAATATGAAATGAAATCTTAATCTGTGGATATTACATTCTTCTGAATAAGAGAATGCTTGTGATAAGACACCAAACTCTCAATAAGTAAAGACTAATGTGCATGACAATAGTTATTTTAAATTGTTTAACAACCTCTGCCAACCTTACCTTTTTATTTATACTATTACTCTGCATAACAAATATTGTCTTCATTGATGGTATCTGGCAAACTTTAGCCCAGCTGCTGTGCCCATTCTAAATGAATATGATCAATCTTAAGAATTTGCAATAATTAAGTGAAGGAATATATGCTAACCAAAATGTCAAGTAATGACAATTCGTATAAAATAATGGATTTGCTAATTATTCATGAAAGTGAGTATTATAAAAATTTTTATATTCTGGAAAACTATTAAGCTAGATGAAAACAGGTTAGAAAGATCAGCCTAATCTAATAAGATATAATTTTATTTTATTTATTTTTTATTAATTTATTTATTTTTAGTTTTCAACATTTACTTCCAAAAGATTGTGAGTTTCAAACTTTCTCTCCATCTCGTCTCTCCCCCCACCCCAAGATGGCATGCATTCTGAATACCCCTTTCCTTAGTCTGCCCTCCCTTCTGTCTCCCCCACTTCTCTTATCCCCTTCCACTTCTATTTTCTTGTAGGGCCAGATAGATTTCTATACCCCATTACCTGCATATCTTATTTCCCAGTTGCATATGAAAACACTTTTTAACATTTGTTTTTAAAACTTTGGGTTCCAAATTTTCTCTCTCCCTCCCTTCCCATCCACCCTCATTGAGAAGGCAAGCAACTTGATACAGGTTATACATGTGTAGTCATTCAGAACACTTCCATAGTAGTCATGTTGTGAAAAACTAACTATATTTCCCTTCATCCTATCCTGCCCCGTTTATTGTATTCTATCTTTGACCCGGTCCCTCTTCAGAAGTGTTTGCTTCTGATTACCCCTCCTCTAATCTGCCCTCCCCTCTATCATTCCCCCCCCCCCGCTGCCTTTCCTCCTATTTTCCTGTAGGGTAAGATAGCTTTCCATACCCAACTGAGTGTGTATGTTATTCCCTCCTTAAGTCAAATCCTATGAGAATAATATTCACTCATTCCCTCTCACCTTCCTCCACTTCCCTCCACTGTAAAACACTTTTCTTGTCTGTTTTATGTGACATAATTTACCCCATTCTACCTCTCCCTTTCTCCTTCTCTCAGTATAATCCTCTCTCACCCCTTAATTTTATTCTCCAGATATCACCCCTTCATCTTCAACTCACCCTGTGCCCTCTATCTATCTATCTATCTATCTATCTATCTATCTATCTATCTATCTATCTATCCATCTATCTAATTTTTTCCCCTCCAACTACCAACTACCCTAATACTGACAAAGGTCTCATTAGTTACAAATATCATTGTTCCTCGTAGGAATGTAAACAGTTCAACCTTAATAAATCCCTTAAGATTTCTTTTTCCTGTTTACCTCTTCATGTTCCACTTGAGTCTTGTACTTGAAAGTCGAATTTTCTATTCAGCTCTGGTCTTTTCATCAAGAATGCTTGAAAGTCCTCTATTTCACTGAATGTCAATTTTTTTCCCCCTGCAGGATTATACTTAGTTTTGCTGAGTAGGTTATTCTTGGTTGTAATCCTATCTCCTTTGACCTCTGGAATATTATATTCCAAGTTCTCCAGTCCCTTAATGTAGAAGCTGCTAAATCTTGTGTTATCCTGATTGTGTTTCCACAATATTTGAATTGTTTCTTTCTGGCTGCTTGCAATATTTTTCCTTGACCCTGGGAACTACGGAATTTGGCTATACTATTCCTAGGAGTTTTCCTTTGGGGATCTCTTTCAGGAGGTGATTAGTAGATTTTTTTCAATTTTTATTTTACCCTCTGGTTCTAGAATATCAGGGCAGTTTTCCTTGATAATTTCTTGAAAGATAATGTCTAGGCTCTTTTTTTGATCATTAAATTCTCTCTATGGGATCTATTTTCCAGATGAGTTGTTTTTCCAATGAGATATTTCTCATTGTCTTCTATTTTTTTTTCATTCTTTTGGTTTTGTTTTACAATTTCTTGATATCTCATAAAGTCACTAGCTTCCACTTGCTCCATTCTAATTTTTAAATAAGTATTTTCTTCAGTGAGCTTTTGGACTTCCTTTTCCATTTGGCCAATTCTGCTTTTTAAGGCATTCTTCTCCTTATTAGCTTTTTGGACCTCTTTTGCCATTTGAGTTAGTCTATTTTTGAAGGTGTTATTTTCTTCAGTATTTTTTTGGATCTCCTTTAGCAAGCTGCTGACTTGTTTTTCATGATTTTCTTGCATCACTCTCATTTCTCTTCCCAGTTTTTCCTCTACTTCTCTTACTTGCTTCTCAAAATCCGTTTTGAGCTCTTCCATGGCCTGGGACTGATTCATATTTTTCTTGGAGGCTTTGGATGTAGGAGCTTTGACTTTGTTGTCTTCTACTGGTTGTATGTTTTGATCTTCTTTGTCACCAAAGTAAGATTCTATGGTCTGACTTTTTTTGGTGCTGTTTGCTCATGATCCTAACCAATTACTTGAGTTTTAAACTCTTTGTTAAGGTAGAAGTCTGCTTCCAATGTGGAGAATGTACTGTCCCAAGCATTGGGGGTTTTGTGCAGCGGTTTTCAGAGATACTTCTAGGGACCTATAAGTTTTCAGTTCTTCCAAGGGGGTATGATCAAGGGCAAGGTGTTTACTCCTTTCATGGCCCGGGCTCTGGTCTATGAGTGACCACAAACATTCTTTTCTGCCTTGGAAATGTGAGGAGGATTCCCTCTCCACTGCCACCATAAGCTCCACCATGCCAGTGCTCTTCCTCACCCCAGGACCGCCACCCAGAATTGCAACCCAGATCCAAGCATGGGCAGAGCAAAAGAATCCTTTCTCAGCAACAGCAAAGAGATCCCTGCAATCCCCCCCTTGTCAGCCACCTGATCTCTCCTCCGTCCATGGGCCTAGAGCTCCAGAAGCAGCTGCTGCTCCGGGGCTGTACCGATACTGGAGTTGGGACTGAGCTTCTCTTTCACTGCGGTCACAGACTTTTCCTACTGACCTGCTAAGTTGTCTTTGAAGTTTGTGGGTTGAGAAGTCTGGAAATTGCTACAGTTGCCTGTGATTCAGTCCTCTGAGGCCTGCTCCAGGTTGTCTGAGGCCTGGTCTTTGCTTGTGTGCCCAAGCTCCCCTCCCAGCCTGGCACAATAGACCTTTCCAGTAAACCATCCAGGTTGTCTTGGGCTGGAAATTTGTTTAACTCTGTCTTTCTGTGGGTTCTGATGCTCTAGAATTTGTTTACAGCCATTTTTTACAGGTATTTGGGGGAGAGTTCAGACAAATCACTGCTTGTACTCTGCCATCTTGGCTCCACCCCCTTAAGATGTAATTTTAAAGGGACAAATGAATATTCTTACACTTGGGTTCCAAAAATTAACTGTATAAGTATTTGTATGTGTTTGTGAGGGGACTAGATAATACTTCATATGTAAAAGGCCTATGGTTTTTGATGAAATGAAAACCTAAACTAGTCACTGTAGTCAAAAGAGATAATTCAATCTTAAACTGAATTAATATAAACATAGTTTCCTGAAAAAGGGAAGTAATGATGCTTTTGCATTCAGCTTTAGTGAGACCATATTTGGTGTCTTGTTTTCAGGCCAAAGTGTCACAATTTATGAAGGACTTTGACAAACTAACGCACTTCCAGTCAGTGATCAAGAGAGTGAGAGGACTTGAGGCCATGCCATTTAAGAATCAGCTGAAGGAAATAGGACCATTAGCCTGGAGAAAAGAAGACTTAGTAAAGTAAAAAACGGATAGCTGTATTTAAGTCAGTCAATCACTAGCAACTGGAAGATGAACCAGACTTATTCTTCTTGATCTTGTATACAGAAAAAAACAACAATGCACGGAAATTGCAGTGCTGTAGATTTCTACTAGATCTGAGGAAGAATGACTCAGAAAAAGACCCAAACAACTGTAGGGCGGATGACTTCAGGAGGTACCAAATTCCTTATTCCTGGTGGTCTTTAACAAGAAATTAGATGACTACTTGTTTAGTTGAACAGAGATGAGACTAAATGATCACAGAAATCACTCCCAGCTCTGTGATAGCTCACCCAGTGCCTACCAATATAGGCACTTTTTAAACAAGTTTTGACTTTTACAAGTCAAATTTTACAAGTAATGACTTGTAAAAGTCATTGAACTGAGCTGTAAGAATAACATTCTTATTCTTTCCATGTTCTTTAAGGAGAGACTTAAGTACTTTACACCGCATCTATTACCAATGAAGAATACAGAACACAAGTTAAAGAACACAAGCCACCATTAAAGTCTGATTTTCCTCTTTTGTCAAACACAAAAGGCAATGAAGTCTAAATGAAATAGAACTCACCCAGGAACCAAAACTGGCCTGGGTGTTTGAATCCTGAGTTTGACATCTGAGGATGTCAGAATGTATAACAAGTTGACAAGGTGGATACAACTTTTTATGCCTTAGGGTTATAACATTATTATGAAATGAGAATGTTCCACTTCATTGTAGTTCTGGGTCTAAAGAGTCTAAGTACTAAGGTGGTCTATAAAGGCAGTGTAGGGAAACTGGGCATATTTTGGCTTTTTCCTTTGCATTTTTCCAGCAAGGTGCAGAATGTAACAATGGTCTGCTGCTGTGTGATGTGTTGAATATCACAGAATCAGGGAGACTTGTCTGGCCTGCTCTGTAGACTCTGGCATGTGAAAAATAGAGGTGCTTATTATTTTGTCTGTTATTTTGGGGGGAAAACATAACTATGATTGGGATGACTGTATAAACAAGTTGTTGATCATATTCTTGAATGATTGCTGGTTTTCTGACCACGAGTTATTTGAAATGAACACAATGAGGATGGATGTAGTTATGTTTGAAATTAGCTAAATGAATGCATAATCAGCCATTAAACCATCATTATGAGCTTTGCCTAACTTCTGAACCCCGTGTAACTGAACAGAAATAAATCAGTCCAACTTATGGTGAATCCAGCGCACTTGTGTTTTTTCCCTCACATTGATGTTTATTATTGGAAACATTAAGTGACTAGCTTAGGAATACAGTTACTAAAAATGTGATTTGAACTCAAATCTCTGTAACTCCAAGTTCAACTCTATCCACTACAGTTAAGAAGCACAGAATAGCTATTGCATTATGCAAAAACATGAACTATAGAAAAAATGCACACAAAATCCAAGATAGTTATTAAAATAATTGATGAATAAACACCTTGGATTTCATTAAGTAGAATTTAACATGAAATTCAGGTGAGCTTAATGTAGTCACTCAGAGACTATACTCTTCAACTGAAGCAGCTGATAGACAACATGAGCACTTAATTATATGATTTTAAAAATAAGCATTTAGTGCACAGGCTTATTTTTGTTCAATCCATATGCTTTTCTGTAATGATGCCTGGAAAATACATCCAGTGTTTGACCTAAGCTTCAAACAGTTTCAGAACAATCAGAAAAGTATATTAGGCACTATTTTGAAAGGTGATGTTTACTTTACTTACACTGTGCCCATTTTGCCACAACTATTTCTTTTCTTCTTAAAGTCAAACTTACAGTACATGAATACCCACCTAGGTCAACTGAGGTCAGTGGTCCTTTCAAAAGAAATCATTTACTTAAAATTTATAACTTCTCAAGAAGATGAAAAAGTATCACGGAGAAAGGCAAGATTTACAGCATTGAAGTCTCTCTTCAATGCACTTCATAGCCAAGTTCTAACTGGTGATTTAAATTACATCTAGAACTAAAGTGTATATATAATACAGCAACATATCAATCCCAGTTACCAATTAAGCGAAGAATTCTGGTTTGACCAGCAGAATGCCTACATGTTTTCTACCGAGACTTGGGCTGGTGAAAGGAAGTGAAGGCAGGGAAAGAAAGTGAAAAATTTAAGCTACAACTGGGATGGTAGCATGAATTTAATTGAGAACAGAAACGAGATAGAAAACTACATAAACTTAATCAGACTAAAGGTAATGTCGGTAGAGAAAAAGAATATGCAAATGCATGCTTATACTAGCAGAGGAAAACAAACAAATATACTAGTAAAATGACAGTGCTTTTCTGATTTTATGAATTATTTAAATGTGCATAATTTCAGCAAAAGAAAGTATAAAGATTAAAAACCTAACAGAAATGCATAAATTGGTCTTTAAAGAGATAATTGTTATATCACAATATACTTGTTTTTTCCTTTGGGAATGTTTTATTTATACTTTTTTTGGGGGGGGGAGTTCCATCACTTTCACTTCCAACTTAAGTGTTGTCTCTTCTCTTTTCATTCCTGGGCACCCAATAGAACCCTTCCTTGTGCCAACTATGCAAAGACAAGCAAAGCAAATCATTGCCATGTCTGCAAAGGTAAAGGTGAAATTTTTTCAGTGAAGCTATTTTGTAAGCGGGTGTGAATTATCCATAGGAAATCAGCTCTTTGACATCACTAGGGGGGAAAAAGGATGCTTTTGAGTATCATTTTGGTTCAAATACACATTTGTTGGAGAGATGCCATCAGGATGTTCCACACTGCTTAATAATACTATTTAAGATAGCAAATTCATAATTTAAAGTTTTAGATTGTCAATATCCCCAAATATCTGATTATCTGGTTTGTGGATTATACATGATGATCTGTGCTCTTCCATTCTGACTTATATCCTATCATAGTGACAATAGGGGGTACAATTTTCTTCTTTATGTTGTAAATTTAAGGTTATATTCTAAAGCCATATATCCTAAAGTTTATACTTATACTCTGCCTAATTTTATCTCTTCTTCAACAGCAAACAATTGGAGAATTGACTATTGAAGAAAGTACATCATGAATATCAAAATGCCATTGAAAAAAGAATTTATTAAGTGCATTCCACTAGAAAAGCTAGAAACTTCTATAAACATATAAGCCTACTATCACTGAATGTCATTATATAGTTTCATGAAAACACAATATAAAGTAGAATGACATTCTAACAGGATTTGGAAACTTTGTGATAGGTTTTGTTAATAGAGTATTGGTGAAGGTATTGAGAAGTGAGATTGGCTGGGCAGATTTCATGGGGTATTTTCTGCAGTATGAAATAAAGCAGCATACCATAATATTGACTATGCTACCATATTATTTTTCACTTTCTGGAAGAAATCTGATGAAAGTGAAAGTGCTCTTACTTTCAAAAAAAAGGAAAAGAGCAGAATTTTCAAATTACAAGACACTGGAAAATTCTAGAACATCAAGAAATAACCAACAAGAGATCATGAATATTTAGAAAAAGAAGCTGTGAATAGAAGGCCGTAGCATGGCTTTACCAAGAACAGGTCATTCTAGACAACCTTATTTCCTTTATACATAGCTTTACAAGAAGAGTAGATCAGAGAAATTAAAGAATTCACTTACATTCCTAACAATTAAACAAGTATTTATTGACCCAAAATAGGAATAGATATAGATAGATAGGAAATAGGAAAGAGATAGGAAAAATAACAAAGAAATAGTTCTTGTTCTCAATGAATTTCCATTTTACTGAGGGATACAATAAATATGCAAATATATAAACAACATATGCACAAAGTAAATCCAAAATAATTGCAGAGGGACAAAAACAGCACTAATAACTGGAGAGATCAAGAAAGGGCTCCTACAGAAAGGGACAGTAGAGCTCAACTTGGGATTCCAAGAGGCAGAGGTAAGTGAAGTGGGTGAACATTTCTGACAGAGCCACAGAGCCAGAGTGTCATGTATGGCGAAGAGCAAGTAGACTTGTTTGTCTGCAATATAAAATGTGTGACGGAAAACAATATGAAATCAGCATACAAAGATAGGGAGGAATGAGAATTTGAAGAGCTTAAGATATAACAAATGAAGATTTTTGCCAAGCATTTGATAAAGTCCTTCACGTGGTTCTTGTTGAAGAGACATGGGATAGATCAGCACTTCTTAAACTGTGGGTTGCAACCTCATATTTTAAAAAGCGCTGGAGATGACAGTGTATCCCGACTGGTTCAATGGCTAAATAAAGACTAGTCATTAATAGTTCAATATTAATTTGTATTTTAGGAAGGGCCTTGATAATCTGGGATTTCCACTAAAAGCTCCATCTCGGAAAAACCTGGAAAGATTCCTGTGAACTGATGAAAAGTGAAATGAGCAGAACCAGGAGGTGAGAATCCTGCTACATTCTGCCATAATGTAAGTAAGGAGGATTTTGTTATTCTTTTTTTAGACAATAGTTCCCAGGATCCATGGCCAAAACAGTCTACTGGCTCCCAGGCTCATGCTTGTAAACAGTTTCTACTGTGACTGCACAGTAAGATACAGGGATGAGATAACGTAAAATTGTGAGGCTATTGTTGGCAAATTCCCTTCTTTGTGTACTTCTCTATCAATCAAGAGAGCATTGGTCCATGAGTAGGAATTTGAGAATGTGCGTGCCTCAACTGGCCCCCAACAGAGGCTTAAGGGGAATATGCTAGCTAGAATGCTATTTGTGCCTTAACATGCCCCCACTGAGGCTTGGGGGGATTTAGGGGAATGCACAAGCTGGAATGCTATGCCTGTCTCAACTGGCCCCCATTGAGACTTATAGTCTCACCAGGCTCTGTGAGAAGGGTGATTAGCGTGTCCTATAGGAATTGGTGCTCCCATTATCAGGAACCCACTGAAAAGAACATATTATTATATAACCCCTCATAACTTCTCCATCATTTTCCTTCTGGCTGCCCAGATCAAGAGTGAATCTGCTAGAGGCTGGAGCCCCAAACCTACAGTGGTAGCTCCTGCCCAACAATTAGCATAGTTGGTGTTTCCTATGTTACGTGAAGTCATATTATAGCTTGAATATTATGTCAAATTCTGGGAATCCCATTTTAGGAAAGCCCTTGATAATCTGGAATTTCCAAAAGAGGGCAAACAGGATGCTGAAGAGCCACAAGATCATGCACCATGAGAACTGTCTGAAGGAACTGACAATGTTTAACCTTAAGAAGTGAAAACCTGGGGGCAGAGTATGATTACTATGTTCAAGCATTTGAAGGGTTATCATTTGGCTTGGCCCCAGAGAGTAGATATAGAAGCAGTAAGTAGACATTGCAAAAGATATTTTTGATGTTGTAAAGAAAAGCTTCTGAACAAGGAGAGCCATCTAAAGGTAGAAGTAGCTGCCTCCTTACATAGATTCTGGATGGCCTCTTGTTAGGTATATTTTGAATGAGATTTCTAATTCAGGTAGGGGTTGGATTTGATGATCTCCGAAGTCTCTTTTGAAATTGATATTTTGTAATTCCTGCTACAAAACCCTATAGTCACTTTATAAGCATTCTTATATTTTTTAAAAAAGCAACACATTTTCTTGTTAAAAAAAAAAACAAATTGGTTCCTAGAATTCTAGGCAACTTTTCATGATGTCTTTTGCAAATCTTAAGACTCTTTATCTATGGAATTTATTTTAATATTAAAACGCATGTCTTGTTTTTTTTTTAAAAGATTAACTGCAAAGCAGTTTTGGAGAAGCAAATTATTTAGTTATTTCAGTATGTGCTCTCTCATGCCACTTGATGTGGCTCCCACTTACACTCACAACTTTTGCCTGTCGTAATTTAGACAAGACCACCCTAAAATTAAACTTGTAAATGACTATCTTATTCAGTAGCTGCTAAGAAAATCTTACTGCACCTTAGTGGTATCATCCCCTTCATCTTCATGGACTGAACTGGATGGCAATGGAGTTGCAGACTTGCTTCCAGGTGGTGATGGTAAGTTATGGGAAACATTGTTTCTCACCATATTCACACCAAGCTATACACTGAGCTGTGATTGGTTAACGGTAGTCAGCTGACCATGCTGTATCATTACAGGCTGCCTAACATCTGGAGGCTGAACTCTTGGTCTCATGGCTGCCATCAGAGGATGGGAACTATACTGAACTCCTTCTGTACTCTGTATATTTTGCATCTACAAAAGGAAAATTAGAAAGGAATAATTTTCCATAAATATATTGCTAGCAAAAAATGATTTGCTTTCTTTAGACTGAAATATGCCTTGCTGATCTTAACATTATTCCCAGTTTAAAATAATCCTGTGAGTTTAAGTCAGCAAAAAGCTTTTGTTAAGTAATAACCAAAAAAAGGCATTTCATAAGTGAACATTTACATTCTGCTACTCATGATCTGATTTATTAGATTTTATAATTCTTTCCATATTAATTAAATGAAAACACATATCACCAAGAGTTTTGCAAGGTGTATGTTTCAAAATATTGATGATTATGAGAGCACTTTATAAAATTAAACAATTATTAGTGATTATACCGGACATATCAATTCATTAAGCCCTGTTTCTCATTCCTAGCTTATTTCAGAAAGGGTTTAGAGGACCACTGAATATAATATGGACCTTGGTTGAATTCTATATAGGCCAGAACTAGCTCATATCATGTAATAACTCCCAGATTCATAACACTCACAGCCTCAGACTGACTATTTTTTAAGTTTTTTTAATTTAACGTTTAATTGTTCTCAAATATATGTAAAAGCAATTTTAACATTCTTTTTTTTTTCAAATTTTGAGTTCCAAATTCTCTCATACTTCCCCTCCCCCCCATTGAGGTGAGCAGTTTGACATAGGTCATACATATGTAGTGATGCAAAATACATTTCCATGTAAGTCATGCTGTGAAAGAAAAAAGGCAAAGAAAAACAAAAAGTAAAGAAAGCAAAGAAAAAGTAGCTTTGAGCCACATTCAGGCTCCATCAGTTATTTCTCTGGAGACAGAGACCACCTTTCATCATAAATCCTTCAGAACCATCTTGGTTCTGAATCTTGCTTCAATTAAAAGAGTGGGTCTGAGAATAGCTAAGTTATTCACAGTAAGTTGTAATATAGTATTGCTGTTATTGTGTACAATGTTCTCCTGGTTCTGCTCATTTCACTTTTCATCAGTTTATATAAGTCTTTTCAGGTTTTTCTGAGAGCATCCTGCTTGTCATTTCCTATAGCACAATAGTATTCCAAAACAATCATATATAACAACTTGTTCAACCATTCCCCAATTGATGGACATCCCCTCAATTTCCAATTTCTTTGCCACCACTAAAAGAGCTACTATAAATATTTTTCTACACATTTTTTAATCCCTTTGGGATACAGACCTAGTAGTGGTATTGTTGGGTCAAAGAGTTTTATAGCTTTTTATAGTTTCATAGTATATAGTGTTTTAGGCATAGTTCCAAATTGCTCTCCAGAATGGTTGCATCAGTATACAACTTCAGCAACAGTGCGTTAGTGTTCCAGTTTTTCACATCCCTTATAGTAATTGGTTTTTTTTTTCCTTTTCTGTCACATAAGTCAATCTGATGGGTATGTGGTGGTAATTCAGAATTGTTTTAGCTTGCATTTTTCTAATCAATAGTGATTTAGAGCATTTTTTTACATCACTATAGATAGCTTTGATTACTTTGTCTGAAAATGGCCTGTTCACATCCTTTGTCCATTTATCAATTGAAGAATGGCTCTTATTTCTATAAATTTGACTCCGTTTTCTGTATATTTGAGAAATGAGGTCTTTATCAAAGAAACTTGCTGTAAAATTTTTTTTCACAGTATGATTACTATGTATTTCTCTCTATCCTATTTTTCCCTGTTTATCTTACCCTCTCTCTCTCCTTTTAGTCTGCACATTCTCAAAAGTGTTTTGCTTCTGACTTTTACCTCCCCCAATCTGTCCTCCCTCCTATGAGTCCCCCCGTTCCCCTCCTACTTTCCTATATGGCAAGATAGATTAATACTCCTGAGTGTGTGTATTATTCCCTCTTTGAGCCATTTCCAATGACATGAAGGTTCACGTGCTCCCCTTCCACCTACTTCCCCCCTCTTCCTCGGCACCGTAGAATTTCTTTTGGGCCTTTTTTATGTCAGATAATTTACTCCATTCTACCTCTGAAAGTCACGAGGTCACCATATTAGCCCACTGTGCTATCTGGGTCTCTGCTTTTTGGCATTAATGAGACCCACTCTTTTAATCGAAGCAATGAATTCAGACTGCAAGAATTAGAATTAAAAGTATTAAAGGATGAAACTCTTAACTTATCCAGAGTCCAGATGTACAATACAGCAGAAAGAAGGAGGATTTTACTTATTGTTCCTCCAATACTCTCAAACTTCCCCGTAATGGTGAACATTTTAAGGTGCTGATAGGGGTGGTGCGGTTTTAAAAGCATGTGTAGGGGAAGGAAGGATAAAAAGACAGGGAAGAAAAAAAGGAGAAAATGCAAAGATGGATAGGAAAAGTTTTAAGGTTAAAGTGACCTTTGTCAAACAAAAAATGAAACTGACATAGTTATCAGTCTATAAATATTGCTGTATCATGTAAACATGGTGAAGAATAATTATATATAACAGCACACATTTTAACTATAACCTTTTTATCCATATGGTTGCAATTGAAATTCAGGTAAACTGACGCACAAGTTCCTAATCACAATCAATTTACTAGCAAAGCATGGATTTGCTAATAAACAAGGTCTTAGCCTCCTGAGCAAGCTAAGACCCCCAAAGGAGGGCTGAAATATCATTTTTACAGACAAAAGGGGGAGCACCCAAAAAGTAAAAGGCAGAATCACAGATAGGGAAGAAGTTACTATTGCTTACAAGGTCAGAAGCATCATAGACATGAGGGACAATGTGATTGGCTGGAATTTGGGAAGGAGGGACTAGCAACAACCCCTCTTTCCATCTTGTTGCTAGGAAATTCTGATTGACTTCATCTACCTCTAAGAATATCTAACGGTATATAGTTAAAAGATTTCGTCTAATTGTACAAGGACAGCTAGTGGTATAAAGATAACAGGTTTCTTTTGATTTACAGAGAAACTAAACTTTTAACTCAGAAAGACTGAACTTGTGACCCTATGAATTTCTGAACTTAATTTAGAGACAAATATGACAGGCTGTCATACAAAATATCAGCAATGATACAGACTAGAATCAATTACAAAAGAGAAGCAAATTTTATTTTCTCAATACTATTTAGGCTATTTCACTATATTGGTTAGATCATTTTAACCTGGATGTGGAAATTTAGGACCTGAAATTGCTGTCTAGTGCTCTCAGTTTTAAACTCTTCTCCATTATGTTTCTGTCAAGCTGATTCCATCAAACTTCTCTTAACTAACTTACCATCCAGCTGCCTACCTAGCTCAAACGAAATTAAACTTGTTCTTGTTCTTTACTGTGTATTCCTACCTGTCCCCCTCTATTGCTATTCTTTTCAACCTTTTTTTCTCTTTTTATGCTCTATAGCAACTGCTTTCTGATCATGAATCAACTTTCTCCCATAATCCAAGCATCCATTTCCCATACTTTAACCTGTAATACAAAAATCTACTTTTCTATTAAGTATTCTGTTGTTACAAATGAGCTTGTTTCATACCTCAGATATCTTTGCTTAATAGAAAATGGATCCATTACATATACATACATATCCATATCCATATATACACATATATAGATATACACAATTAGACCTATAATATATAGTTGTGTGTGTGGATTGGACATCTAACACATATATGCTATATATATGTATATATATACTGGACCTGTAGCATATGTCATATATGTGTCTTTCTGTGTTGAGCCTGTATTTTCACTGATACAGGAAACTCCTAGGTGAGGAAAATCCCTCTACCAATGTAGGTCAGCACTTTCTCTGCATCTTACAGATTTAGAAAAGTTGCTTAGGTGACTAATACACTTTCAAAATATCTCTCGTATATGCCCCTTTCTCTCCACTTGCAGAGCTACAGCCCTGCTACAGGCCCTTATCACCTCTTACCTTGACTATTTCAATAGTCTTCTAGCTGTGCCCTCTCCCCCAGTGCCTCAAGTCTCTCCCACTCCCATGCATCCTCTACTCAGTGAGCAAAGGGATTTTTAAAAAAGTTTAATTCCGACCACGTGACCTCCTACTAAAACTCCAGTTACTCATTATTTCCAAGAACAAATGTTCTTGGAAATGCTGTGGCATTAAAACCTTTATAATCTGGCCCCTTCTTGCCTTTCCATTTCTTATACTTTTCTCCCCTCCAAGAACTCTAGATTCCAGCTACACTGGCTACTTGTCGTTCTTGAATAGGACTCTTTTCCACATCTTTACCTGAGCTGTCTCCCATGCCTGGAATGCTCTGCCCTCTCGCTCCAGACCCTTCAAATTTCCTAACCTCCCTCAAGACTTACCTCATTTTCTGTAAGAGGCCTTTCCAAGTCCTCCCCCCCGACCCAGGTTCTACACCCTTCTCCTCTGAGGTTACCATCCAGCTATACTGTATATATACTTACTTACTTATATCTTGTCTGGCCCATTAGACTATAAACCCCTCGAGGACATGGATTATTTTTGTTTTCCTTTGTATCCTTGGGCTTAGTATAGCACTTGGCACACAGTAAGAGTTTAGTAAATGTTTATTAACTGACTCACTAGGGTCACACAGCCAGTATGTGTCAGAAGCAGGACCTCAACCCTGTTCTTCACAGCTTTGAGGCCAGCTCTCTATTCACCACATTATGTCACTTTGGTATGTGTTTGTATTTATATTTTATATATATATATATGTATATATATACACACACATATATTTATACATATACACATACACATACATACATACATACATATATTCACTAGACTTCTGATTTCATTGCTCTAGGTAAGGAACTCCCTTCACCAATGCTGAGCTGTGCCTGCTTCTGAATCTAGCCTTGGACTTGAAGAGGTGTCTAATTCTCTAAGGTACTAACTACTGGGGTACTCAGTTAAATAACTTGCCCAGGAAATACTCCAAGTCTGTAAGTAATAGAAGGATTACTGATCTGCATTGGTGGAGAAAGTTTCCATATCAACAGTAACATCAGTGATGAAATCACAGATTCAAACAGTTGTCTATATCCATATACAAAAACATGTGCATGCACATATATACACATACGTTTCCATCTGGGAGATCCCTACACCAACAAAGCCTCAGACATGATTTAAAAAACCACACATGTATATTCACATATATACATGCACACATATACAGACATATCTACTTGTATAAATATATTCTTTTGGGGAGGGAGGGATTGGTCATTTGAATCACTGGTAAAGAGAACGCTTATTGAGGAAAATGACAATGATTTCTATAATGCAGATCAGCAACTATTCTGCTATTTAGTCTTAGAGATCTGTTTGGGATAGCAACAGGTCACACAGCCAGTATGTGTCAGAAGGAGGAAGTGAGCCCAGGTCTCCTGGACTCCCACAGCCTCTTGGAAAAAAGATGGAAGTCTTGGATGGAAGAACATTAATGGATTCTATATTTCCCTTTTGCTTTCTGTTTTTTTCCCTACCCTACAACATAAATCTTACCACGTGAATCCATCTAATGAAGTTTCATATGTATGATTACTGCCTTGTATTAAAATACAACTCCTTTGTTTGGTATTTAAAGATCTTCACAGTCTCGTTCTATTCTGCTTTTCCAGGCTGATGACATTTTGCCTCCTCTCACATACTCCAAGTTCTAGGCAAATTGGCCTACTTCAGATTCCCTATATGTGACAATCAATCTCCATTTATGCCTACATAGAGGTTGTCCACCACGTCTGGAATGCTTTCCTTTCTCTCCTCTGCCCTTGGAAGCCTCCTTTCAATGCTCAGCTCAAGGGGCACTTCCTATGTGGGGACTTAACTAATCTTCACAATATATCCTTGATTCCGTGAGGGCAGAAACTGCCTCATTTTTGTATCCCTGGCACCTATAACTGTTCTCGGCACAGGATTAGCACTTAATAACTTTTGTGAAAGTAAAAGCCTATTGAGTGGCAATGGCTAAACAAATCATGGTATCTGAATGTAATAGAGTATTACTTTACCATAAGAAAACATTAAGATGAAGAATTTAAAGAAGCATGGGAGGATTTATTTGAACTAATTAAGAGTTAAGTACACAGACCCCAGAAAACAATACATATAATAACTGTGACAACATAAATGGAAAGAATTACACGAAAGGGATAAAAAAGGAAGCTGGATTCTAAATACCAAACTTGGCTCTGGAGAAGACATGAGAAAATGCAGCTCTGTTACAGAGGTGGTGGTGTTGCATGCTGCATAAATTCACAGACTTATTTTATATGCTGGTCAGTTTTGCTGTATTGATTCTTCATTCTTTTTTATTATTTGTTTTTCTCACAAAGAATGGCTCACCCAGTGGAAGGATGGATATATTTGAAAATGACAGTGACATGAAAACAAAAGATATCAATAAAACATTTTTAAAACACGTGTTGATTTGTTGAATTGAGTCCAATCAGCTATTTTACATTCACCTTGTATTTGCAGAAGCTTGCATTCTTTCAGCCTACTGAAAAAAAAAAGGAAGCCGCTAGGTGGCGCAGTGGATAGAGCTCCAGCCTTGGAGTCAGGAGGACCTGAGTTCAAATGTGACCTCAGACACTTCACACTTACTAGCTGTGTGACCCTGGGCAAGTCACTTAACCCTGGTTGCCTCACCCCCCCCCCCCCAAAAGAGTCTGAAGGGCTAAAAAGAGGAACAGCTGCTTGAGTAGTTATAGATGAGGTCAGTGCAGTAACCAAGGGTGATGTGCTCTTTTAAAAAGTCTGATTTTAAGTCTAATATGCCAGGCTCTGCAAACAGCGGCAAATTATAGCAACAAATCAAGGAGTCTTTAATAGGTGTACAGTGGAGGAAGTATATATTAGAACATGTATCCATGTCTTCAGTTACGCTGATATTAGGTCATTGCTATTAGTAGTAGACTCTTCAGATTATGAAGTTTTGTATAGTGTTACACAGTGCCTTTCCTTTAGAGGGCATATTTTTGTTTATGTGTGCACACAGGTAGGGGTGTGTGTGTGTGTGTGTGTGTGTGTGTGTGTGTGTGTGTGCACATGCATGGATGTGTACGCGCTCCAGTGTGCTCACTCTGGGCAACAACACCAAACACTGGTTAATGTGCTAACAAATAATAAATTCAATAATGGAAGTTCTGCTTATACTTCTGTTCTGAAAGCATCATTTGTTACCTTGGATAGCAAACATTGAACCTTGATAATTAATGTCATTATCATGAGATGCTGACTAAACCTGGGTACTTCCTGTAAAATCCAAATAATAAGAAAAGAAACATATTATATTTTACTGACAATCATCACTTATTTAATAGCTGTATAACATCTAATTGAAAACACACAAATGATTGCCTTCCAAATAAGGCATTGTTACTGCCCTCCCTCCTAAACTTTGTTGTATTTATGTTTATGCTTTATATATTTACATTTATACTTGTTTTCCCCTTTGGAAAGTAAACACCTTCCAAGTAGGGATTATTACATTCTTTGCACTTGCATCTCCAGTGCCTATCAAGTGCCCACTAAATGGTATTTGCTTAAGAAATGCCTGTCTATGGATTGATTTCAGTCCATCAACAATCACTAAGCACCTAGTATTTGGCAGGCACTGTGCCAATTAAGCATTAAGTGATAAAAGAAGTATAATTCACAGAATAATAGAATGTCATAGTGGGAAGAAACATCACTGGCCATATAGTCTAACCAATACTTGATTAAGAATTCCCTCAAGATATCCGATAAGTGGTTCAGCTTTTGTTTGAAAGTCTCTGGTGAGGGAGGATCCATTATTTCCATGGGCAGCTGATGACATCTTGGAATAGCTCTAAATTTTAGGATTTTTCACCATCATCAAGCCTAAATCTGCTCCTTCACAACTTTTACCTATTAGTTCTAGATAATAATAAAATAACAATGATAATAAACATTTATATTGTGCCTACTCTGTGCTTGGCACTGTGCTTTACAAACATTACTTCATTTGATCCTCACAACAACCCTTCAAGGTAGGTTCTGTGATTACCTCCATTTTACACATGAGGAAACTGAGTCAAACAGGTTACTTGCCCAGGGTCACAACATCTAATGTGTGAGTTCAAATCTGAATTCTGGTCTTCCTGATTCCAGGACCAACACTTCAAGAGTGGCCAACATAAGAACTCACCCATATGACAGCCCTTTAGGATTTCAGCTCCTTTCAAGTAGGGACTATTTTATTCTTTGTAGTTGTATCCCCAGCAGCTAGTATGGTGCCTGCCACATAGAAGGACTGTTGATAGATGACTGAAATACTTACAGATGGCTATCACGTGCTCCCTACATCTTCTCTAAACCATCCCTCTCCAATCCCTTCGATCTCATTACATAAACTTGAAGCCATTCCTTAGAACCCCACAACTAATCAGTATTCTTCTTAAAATGTGATTTCCATAACTAAACAAATGAAAAACCCTCCAAATTTGATCTAATAAGAACAGACTATTCTGGCTATATTCTTTCTGATCCTGGACACTATTATTTAATGCAGCTTAAAATTGCATTAACATTTTTAGCCACCATATATCACACTGTTTACTCAAATTAACCTTGCAGTTTGCTGAAACCCACAGTATCTTTTGATGAACTATTTCTATTCACATATCTCTCATCTTATAAGTATGAAGTGATTTTTCAAAAAACATGCCATCTATGTCTTCATCAAAATCATGGATAAAAATGTGCAAGAACCTGAATAAGCCTGGAGCACTGAGGCTCCACATTAGGGACCTCCTTCTTAATTGAAATATTAATGATTACTTTTTGGGTCTAGTCATTCAACCAGTTACGTATGCAACACAGCTTTCCATCTTGTCTAAAAGAATAAAATAAGAAACAGTCAAGTATTTCTCTAAATATAGGTAAACTAATATCTATAGGATTTTTAGATCTACTCATTTAGTCAGTCTGTTTAAAGAAAGAAAATATGCTTAGTTTGGGAGCATTTTCTTGGTAAAGTAATACTCATTTTTTGTGATCATTGCTTCTTTTTCTAGGTTGTCCCAATCACCCTGTATTTTCTGTGTTTTTTAAAATAGGAATCAAAGTTAGGTTTGCTGGCCCCTTTTAGCATATTTAAATCTTTTCTTTTTGCAAATCCGAATAATATTTTCCCATCTGTAGTCCTGTAGTACCTCTTCCAGTTACCATGATCTTTTAAATATCACTGATCATATAAGCTTATTATAAGTTTTAATGTACCCAACCATATAATCTCAGAACTATACAATGTTTTCACATCTACCATTCATTATCCACACTTTCTTCCATATTCTTTATAAGTCTTTTAAAAACTGAAATTAGTCAATGAGCTCTCAGGAATTAGTCAATGAGTTCTCAGTGAATTTTCTTTTTAGACAACTCCCCTTTTCCCACTTTGTCAGAATTGTTTTTCTTTGTGAAAAACATCCAAATCACTTGCTTATGACATATTTTGTACATTTATGGAGAGATACATGAGGGTATGAATTTTATGGCTAGTTCCTTTTTTCCTGATTTTTTCTCCTTTATGATTTTGGGCATTTCTGTTGAATTATTCTTTCTATACTCTAGCTACAGCTACTCTCTCTGGTATCTAGCTTGGGAAAAGTATGTTGGCAGTTTTATTCTATCCTTTTCTTTTTCAGTTTAGACTCCTTTTTTATTAATTTATTTTTATTTATCATCACTTCCATAAGCTTTTGAGTTTTAAATTTTTCTCCCCCTCCGTCCTCTTTTCCTTCCCCAAGACGGTGTGTAATCTGATATGGGCTATACATATACATTCCTTTTAAACATATTTCCACATTAGTGATGTTGTAAGGAAGAATTAGAACCAATAGCAGGAACCACAAGAAACAGAAAACAAAACAAAACAGAAGAAAAAAATAGCAAATAGTATGCTTCTATCTGCATTCAAACTCCATAGTTCTTTCTTTGGATGTGGTTAGCATTTTCTATCACGAGACCTTTGGAGATGTCTTAGATCCTCACATTGCTGAGAAGTAGACGTCTTTTTGTTAGATTTTCAAGATTCTTAGCATATAAATTCTTACCAGGAACTTAATCCCTGGCCAGGAACTCATAATTTTTCTATTTAAGCTTCAGAAAACCAACTCTCAAAACTGAAAACAGATAACATCTTCTTAACCAGCTGATCACTACAGGAATCTGCCTTTTTATTTTTTGTTAAATTCTTGTTTTTGATCAGCAACACTGATAAAAACATTATTTGTGTCCCAAAGGTCATTCTTTTCTAACCCAAGTCCTCATAATATTTAGCAATGCCTTTCGGCAGTATCATTTGTATCCAGATGAATCATGTGACACAAGTAGAGTCAACTCGTTTGACAAGTCTTTGGAGGTTCTCTTTAACACACTTTCACACTGTAGATATTTAAAAAATGTTTACTGATTAACCAACATGATCCAGGAAAGCAGGAGACCTAGCCTGTTGTTATTATCATGTCACAAACTGCTATTTCAGTACCCCTGAGGAGGGAGTCACTAACTACACTACTTATTTGTCTCTTCTTGTAGTCTTTATGCGATGATGGCTTATCCATCATCTGTGGCTCTACATTATCATTTCCTCTTCTTCCTATGTCTAGCTCGTTCCTCCTCAGAAAGAAAAGCCTCATATCTCTTACTTAACTCCATATGGTCCTTGTTTCCTTTATCCTCTGTGTCACAGTATTCCACTTGCCTACCTCTTGAGATAGAACAGAATTCTCCCTTGCCTCTTCAGGGCCCTTTCATTCTTTGTTTTAACATTGATGATCTACTGATTTTTTGTTTTGTTTTCTTAAAAGAACATCACTAGCTTCGTTAATCTGTGTAATAAAGACATATCTCTCAAGTCCCTTTTATCTTCTTTTTAAGAAGAAAGTGAGATCACAGTCACTTGAACACAGATAAGAGTAACTCGGCTGGAGTAGAAATGCAAAAATGATAGATTCTATGAAGACTACTGAAAAATTTTTTCTTAGGTTCCATACTTGCCAGAGGTAGGAGCCTCACTGCATCCTTGTCTACACTGTCAGTCCTGCTGTAGGTCTTCTAGATGACTGTAATTTATTCTAATTATTCCATTACCTGATTTTTCACCTTTGCTATGAACTTGTCTAGTCTGATTTTCAACCATGAGATAAGTAGCTTAACAGAGAGACTTTAGGGATATGGTTTATTTTGTAGACAAAATAAACTACCTATACCATTGGGATTATTTCCTCTGATTTTACATGTGCAAATACCAAACTGCCTAGCTTTGTGTTTTTTCCCTTTGTATTTATAACTCACTGAAGTCTATTCTTGGTGCCCTATATCTCTCAAGCGGGGTGTATGGGATGTTCAGCGAGGACTACGAGCTCTGGTGTGAGGGCTGGTGTCCACCTGCCACTCAACTCTTACCTGTGACTCCAAGAAGCTGTAGCACGCACAGTGGCTACACTTTGCTAAACCATCTCGGCCGATGGGCTAAACCAAGTTGAGGGTAAACAGGCCTCAGACCCACCAACAAGTTAGGGAGGTGTCTAGCTAAAGCAAGTGAAAAATTTCCCAGCAGAACAGATGGATGTGAACAATTTGTTCCAACAGGACATAAAGGTGGCAGAAGGTGACACCGTAGAGAGCTTACAGTTTGGTCAGACACTGAAGGTGCCTAGGTCATCTACTGCTTCTCGGGCCATTGTCAGTCTTCCTAACTTTTATCTTGCCACTGGACTTTGATGATTCTGGAAGAGAGAGTGAGGCTGAGGACTTCATGGAACTCTGTCTCTTTCAAATCCAGTTTATGCATGATTCAAAAGACATCATCAATTACCATTTTACTATTTCATTATTTTATTGTTTTGCTATTTAGGTATTTTACTATATTTCATTTTTACTATTTTTAGTTATCTTGAATTCCTCTGGCAACAGGCTAGTGATGAAACAGCACGTATGGATACACTGGCAGCTGTAGCAACAATCCTGTGCACAAGCAGCCCAGGCCACAGGGTTGTCTTCTCACTGGACTGAAGCAGCAGTGGGATTCAGCAGCCCTCTGAGTGTCCGAGCAGCCTTTTTAAGGACTACACTGCTCACCTACTAGCATGAGGAAAGGTCTAGAAGAGGTGTCCTAAAAATTATCTGCTTCACCTAACCCTGGCCTGCATACTGTATCAAGCAAAGTTCCTACCCTGTGGTCAAACAAAAAATAAAGTACAAAAATTTTTGTAAAAATAACTTCACTCACCATTGGTACATGGAATGTGTGCAAGCTTATGGACAACCCAAAATCCAGTAGACCTAAAAGATGAATAGTTCTTATTGGAAAGAACACAGCAGGTATGGTATCCAAATAGCAGCCCGGAATGAAACAAGGCTGTCAAATGAAGACCAGCTTACTGAAGTCAGAGCCGGTGATGCATTTTCTGGAGTGCTTGGCATGATGAGAAGCTCCATGAAGCTGGTGTGTGTGTTGCAATCAAATCTAATCTAATCAACAAGCTTGTATGCTTGCTAAAAGAAGTGAATGACAGGCTCATGACAAGTTATTCTGAAATTCTTGTTTTTGATCAGAACAAAAGCAGAGGTCTCAAGGCAAGAAGACTATCAGAAGACTCTAAGACAACAAATCAGAGTGCTTCTGCTTGGGTCAGCAATTTATTGCTAACTTGGAGGGAAAGATGAGCCAACAGACAGTTGGCAACAGTGGAATAGAAATAGAGTGGATAAGTTTGAGACATCTGGTACACAGTACTACATTTGCTCATGTGGGCCAGAATACTTGCAAACATCAGGATTGCTCTGATGAAAATGATGGGGAAATTCAGAGCTACTAAATTAAAAATGAGAATTCCACAGGATTTACCAGCAGGATAATTTGTCTCTAGTAAGGCAGCATTTAATCCCATCAAAAGTAAAGTACAAGAGAAGCTTAGAGACACAGAATTCTTGGCTCTGTAAGTAGGCAGATGAGATTCAGCTTTCTACTGACAATAATATTCCAAAGTACTTTCATGATGCCCTGAAGGCTCTTTATGGGCCAAAGACCTTTAATGCATCTCAACTGCTCTGTGCTGACAGAGCGACATTGATTAGTGATAAGTCCAAGATCATGGAGACATGGACTGAACACTTCCATAATGTTCTTAGCAGACCATCATCAACCAATGCTGAAGCCACTGACCATATACCTCAGGTGGAAGCCAATTTCTCTCTAGCTGAACTTCCTAATGTAGAAGAAGTTTTGAAAGCCATTGGGCTCCTCTTGTATAGCAAAACACCTGGTGTTGATTCTATTCCAACAAAGAATTTAGAGAAATCTCCACAGGTTCATATGACCTGTGGTAGAGTCTTCCAAGCTCATATTGGTCTGAACAGCCATAGTAGGACACAATGATCCTTGACCTCAATATAGCGATGTCATTTTGGTTGCCTTCAAGCACAAAGGACAAAAATCAACAGACCACTCAACAAAGTAAGTGGTCTATTGCTAGGTTACATGTCAATAGAAGTTATCCCCCAGGAGAGCAAGGGTGCCTCCATTGTCCATCTCTATAAGGGAAAAGGAAATAGGTTGTCCTGTGACAATCATGGGGGGGGGTCTCTCTCTTAGTCACTGCCAGTAAGATTCTTACTAGACTCATCCTCAATTGGTTGGAAGATGATCATCTGCCCGAGGGTTCATGTGGCTTCAGAAAGTGTTGAGGAACAGTGAACATGGTGTTTGCTGTCCAACAATTCCAGGAGAAATGCCAGAAGCAGAACAGAGGTATGTACACAATGTTCACTTATCTGACCAAAGCCTGTGATGTTCTCAGTCGTGATGATTTGTGGAAGATCGTGGTGAAATTTGGTTGTCCAGAGAAGTTCATCAGTATTGTATGCCAGTTTCATGATGGCATGCTTATATGGGTTCTGGATGATGAACAATGCTCTCACACTTTCCCAGTTAACAGTGGAATAAAGCATGATGTGTACTTGCTCCCATATTTTTTAGCATGATGTTTTCAGTAATGTTGTTGGATGTCTTCAACGAGGGCAACAATGGCATCAAGGTCAGCTACCACACTGTTGGCAAATTATCGAACTTGAAAAGGCTATAGCCAAGATTAAAGTGGAGGGAGAGTTGGTGTGTGACTTTTTGTTCACAGATGATTATGCACTCAATGAAGTTTCTGAGGGTGAGATGCAACACAGTATGGATTTATTCTCTGATGCTAGTGCTGATTTTAGCCTGACAATTAACACCAAGAAAACACAGATTCTCCATCAGCTGGCACCACGCCATCTATACATGGAAACATCAATTACAGCAAAGGAAGAAATTTTGAATACTGAGGATAAGTTCAATTGCCTTGGCAGTATACTCTCTAAGGATATACACACAGATGATGAGGCTATGCACACATTGCCAGAGCTAGCTCAATGTTTGGAGGTATTAGGCTGCCTACCAAACTGAAGGCCTACAGAGCCACTGTGCTGACTTCATTGTTGTATGCCTATGAAACCTAGATAGTCTACCAGTGTCGTGTCAGAAAATGGAACTGCTTCCATTTGAATTGTGTTAGGAAGATTCTGAAGATCACTTGACAAGATAAGGTACAGAACACTGAGGTCCTTTTTCAAGACAAATTGCCAAGCATTCAGACTCTACTGCAGACAGTGCAACTATGTTGGGTCAGTCACATTGTTCCAATGTGTGTTTGCCTAAAAGACTATTTTACAGAGAATTCACATAAAGCAAGCACTCACATGGCGATCAGAAGAAGTGATACAAAAAGACACACTCAAGTTCTCTTTGAAGAACAGTGGTATTGATTGTGAGACATGAGAGACACTAGCACAGGACCATCTAGCATGGCATACCCACATCAAAGAAGGTTCTGAGTTCTATGAGCAAAGGAGAAATGGAGTAACAAAAACAAATGAATAAAAATTAAAATGAGATGCTCAAATTTAGAGACATCTTTATCCCAAACGTTCAAATGGACTACTTGTGCCTGACCAGTGCTAGAGCATTCTGAGCTCATACTGGTCTGCTCAGCCACAGTAAGATACATTGTACTTTGTCCCTGACGTCGTGGTGTCATTTTGGTCCTCTTCAGTATGAAGGACAACTGTTATCTCTCAAGGTACCTTTTAGACTGCTTTTTATTTTGTTTTTCACAAATGGAGGTAATTCCACATTCTTTTGGCTAAGAGCCTTCATCATATTTTCATATTTCACTTGGATGGAATGGCTGAGTCTTCCCCTCCACTTGAAGAAGAGTGATGAGACCTATTTGCAGACAACACATCTTCATACATCTTTAAAGTCCAAACTGTGTTTTTTCCAAATCCTTTTTTGTTTTTTTTTCATTTTCCTTTGTTTCTTATTTAATATGCATATGTTTTCTGCTCCTCCAATTTTGAAGAAAAAAAAGAAACACAAAATCTATTTAATAAATACGCAGTCAAACAAAAAAATCATATTTTTCCATATCCCAAAATGTCTCATTCTGCATCCTGAATCTATCATCTCCTGTGTAAGTAGAAGTAATCTATAATCTTGCATAAATCGTGATCAATCCTTTGGAATCATGGTTGGTCACTGAGTAGAGTTCACAAGTCTTTCAATGTTGTTTGTCTTTATATCATTATTGTTATGGTATACTCTGCATTAGGTCATTTTCAGTCTACCCAGGATTCTCTAAACCCATCCCTTTCCACATTTCCAATGGAAAGTAGAACTGTTTTTACATTTATTATATTTATATACAAGATTATTTCTTTATATAACATATTATTATATTAATTACATATCGTTATTTACATTTATACTAGATAAATTGTTCAGCCATTCTCCAAATGATAGGCATAGCCTTCTGCAAATTCTAATACTGAATGATACAGTGCTTTGTGGGAACATTTGAAAATGAGAAGGATTTGTGACTTATTATGCATGAGGTACTTTGAATTTGGGAACTCCCTTTCACATAGCAAGTTGTGACTCATCCATGACTTAGTAGAAAAATCCTAGGCAGGTGCCCAAGGTGACCAAAAGTTCTATGACTTGCTCAGAATCAGTGAACAAGATTCAATATTTGAACTCAGGTTAGCATTCAGTATACAACATTGACTCCAGTAGAGAAGAAAATGATGATGATGATTTATTATTGTGACCATGTTCCAAACTGG
Source organism: Vombatus ursinus (assembly GCF_900497805.2). Lineage (NCBI taxonomy): Eukaryota > Metazoa > Chordata > Mammalia > Diprotodontia > Vombatidae > Vombatus > Vombatus ursinus. Next base: position 79,936,053 of record NW_020954590.1, read on the forward strand.
CAGAAAGCAATAAGTTCAGATGAAACTAGTTTGTGAAAGTGAAGGATGCACAGCCTAGTTCAGAGACACATGGCACTTCTCATGGCCTAACACGTAAGCATTTCCTGGATTTCCCTACATATGTCTTCTCTCAAAAACTCAAATAGTCCTTCTGTTAAGAGGAGTTCCACACTGAGAGATGTTAAACACTGGGAAAATAGAGAAATGCTTTTTGTATATATTTTATTTAGTATTCTTTTCCAGTTTTTATTGAATTTTCAACATTTCAGTGGTTGGTGGGAAACTCCCTTTTCATTTAAAATACAAATATTGCTAAGCTGGGTTTGCTATTTTAAAGAAGAAAACAACTTTAATTGAGGGGTAAACATTGTCTACCTTAATTTACTGGGGAAAAATTGATGGAATGAAAATAGTTGCATTAGGTTCTATAATTGTACTATTCTGAATAAACTGATTTGTGTACATGGAAAGGACCTGAGTGAAGAGCTAAGTTTTAGTTTTGTTTTGTTTTTTAAAAACTGCATGTTTTTTTCAAAATCTTCACTGATTTTGTGCTTCCTTCTTTCAAATATCAGTATCCCTCTCAATCCAACATATAAGCTTTTAAAGCTATCATTATCCCTGCTGCTAGCAGATAATCTATATCAAAACAGTTGTGCACATAAAATTCTAACTACTTCTTGGCTGTATCTCTTCTGATCCAGCTGTTTCACTGAATAGCAGTTGGTGAATGGAGAAGTGGAACATGGGTAGCCCTGAGGCTTTATTTGCTAATGTTACCCACCAGCTGCTGCTTTATGTGGTGTTAGCAGGCAAGGCCTGGAAGTATGCCAGGTGCAGCAAAAACAAGAGAAAGTAAGGAATCTCTGAAGTCCTTCCATTTACCCCTGTCTGTCATCCTTTGACACTGAACATTGTTGAGTGCTATCCCTAGGGCTCCTGTGAGACTCTGTTGGAGTTAAACTGTGAAGAGAGCTTATCCTAGCCCCTTCTGAACACACTCTTGAATGCATTTCTCTCTTATCATCCAAAGAGGACTTCTGATCCCTGCTACTAGTAGTCCTTTCAGCTTCCTATGATAAATTAGGTTGGAAAGAAAAAAAACCAATTTCATTTTTCATAGGAATAATGCTTTCTGAGTGTCTCTGAGAAGAATGTAAATGCTGATTTTTTTAAGTACCCAAATTGATTACATATTTTTGTCAGTGGTTCAATTAATATGTAAATGTATGTTACATCCAGGGATGGAGTAATCAAATTTTATTTATTATTTTTAAAAAAATCATTATCAAAAAGAAAATTAAGTTATTATTTTTCCAAACTAATTAAGAAAATTCCTTCTTTCTTATCAAAGTTTAGTAAAAATAGCCATCATTTTTCATATATGCACAACTCATCATTAGTAAATTTCACGAACCACGTAAATACAGAGCTGAAATGTATGAGAGAGGATAGTCCAACCTTCTTATTTTACAAGTGGGAAAACTGAGGCTGACAAAATTTGAGGAATTTACACAACTTCATATAGGGAATAATTGGCAGTCAAGATTTGAAAGCATGATCTGAAAGCACTCTTCCAGATATACCATGTTGACTCCCTAGGACAACTAACTTTGGATTGTGAATTAGTTGAATATCTAGACTCACCTGTAGGGAAGCGTCACAGCTTCCACAGGGATGTTCCACAGGGATTTGTTCTGGATTTGTCATATTTGTTGTTGTTTGCCCTTCATTTTTGTAAAGGACTAATAACATCACAGGGTGATGTCTTGACTTGCATGTAAAATGGATTTAAGTGAGGAACAGTTGCAAAAAAGCATCAGCTTCACTCTCTATTACAGAGTCACTGAACGCTAGTGGCAGGACAAAAGTAAAGATGTTAGTGTATGACCTTGGCATCTTTCATGTCTCACAAGCTCTAAGCACTGTACAATGTCTCCTTCAGCTGCTTTCATGGTTGTTGGAAAAAAAATTGTTCTCATCCATCCATTCAGCCAGAGGAAGCCTTCACATGCTTAGGGTAGACATCCCCCTCACTTACCAATGTTTTTGAGGCCTGTCAATTGCCCTTGATCTGGTTTAGCAGTCTGTTGAGACAGTTTTACTGGGGTGTGGTGGCTGAATATGCTACAGTTTCTTGGAGCCATAGATGAGAGTCAGGTGAACGGTGGACGAGCAGCCCTGAAAAGGGCTCAGTAAGCCCTCACACCAAAAGTATGAGGATCATTTTTATGAAGACATTTTTTAATCAAAGATGACAATACTTATCATATATGTGGATGACACAAAGTCGAGGATAATTAATTGTCCAATTGTCCAATTCCCCCACCTAGGGAAAGAGGCAGTAATGGTGCCCAGAGACTTGTGGGCAGTGAAAGAGGAGGTTAGGACAATGCTAAAGACAATGGTATTAGGGTTGGGGAAAAAGGAAAGGGAAAGGAACAAGCATTTACTAAGTGCCTACTGTGGGCCAAGCACAATGTTAAGAATACAAAGGAAGGAAAGCCGGTCCCTACCTCCAAGGGGCTCACAATCTAATGCAAGAGACCATATGCAAACAACCATGTACAAACAAATTATTTATAGAATGGATAAGAAATGATGAGCAGGCAGATTTCAGAAAAACCTAGAAAGACTTACATGAACTGATACTGACTGAGGTGAGCAGAACCAGGAGAACATTGTACACAGTTACAACAACACTGTGTGATGATCAACTATGATTGACTTAGCTGTTCTTAGCAATGCAGTGATCTAAGACAATTCCAAAAGACTCATAATGGAAAATACTACCCACATCCAGAGAAAGAACTATGGAGTTTGAATGTAGATCGAAGCATACTATTTTCTCTCTCTTTTTTTTTCTTTCTTGTGGTTTTTCTCTTTGGTTCTGATTCTTTTTTACAACATGACTAATGTGGAAATATGTTTAATATGATTGCACAGCCTATATCAGATTGCATGCCGTCATGGAGAAGCTGGGGGGGGGGAAGGAGGTGGAGAAATTTGAGAACTCAAAATCTTATAAAAATGTTGAAAACTAAAAATTAATTTACTAATTAAAATTTTAAAAAGAAGAAATAATCAACAAGGAGAAGGCACCAGAATTAAAAGGGATATCGTGAAATACTGCCTGTAAAGGGTGGGATCTTATCTGGGACTTGAAGGAAACCAGGGAAACCAGGAGTCAGAGATAAGGAGACATAGCATTTCAGGAATAAGGACAGGCAGTAAAAATTCCCAGTCTAGAGATGGGGTGTCTTGTCAGAGGAACAGCATGGACACCAGTGTTACTGGATCCACTGATGTGGATGGTGATGTATTTGATCAGTTTGTTTTTTTGTTTGTTTTTTTGGTGAGGCAATCGGGGTTAAGTGACTTGCCCAGGGTCACACAGCTAGTAAGTGTCAAGTATCTGAGACCAGATTTGAACTCAGGTCCTCCTGACTCCAAGGCCAGAGCTCTATCCACTACACCACCTAGCTGCCCCATGATCAGTATTTTTTTAAAGAGCCTACTTTGTATAAGACACTATACTAATGCTGATTAAAAAACAAAATAAAAAAATCCACAACATCAAGAAACTTACATTCTGTTTGTTCCAGGATGGGGGCAGAAAGTGTGACTAGGCTACAACATATAAACAGCTAAATATATACAAGATAAATTGAGGAAGAGGGAGGCAGCACTAACAAATGGGGGAACCAGGCAACGAGAAGGTTACACGAGCTAAACCTAAAGAAAAGCAAGACTAAGTTATAAAATTTGAAAAGAGGATTTCCAGTATGGAAGAGAGCCTGAGCAAAGGCATAAGAAGGTGGGAGATGGAATTCTGAGATTGGACAGCAGAAAATAGGCCAGTTAGACTGCACTATAAAGTAGGTAAAGGGGAATAATATGAAATAAGCCTGGAAAGGTAGACTGGAACCAAATTATCCAAAGGCTGAATGAGCTTGAGAGACAGGGACTTCCTCATTGTCACTGAAGGTCTTTGGAAACTGGCTAACCTCCAGCTGGTGGAAGTTATGGACAGAATTCATACCACATAGAGGAGTTGGGCTAAATGGCCTCTCCCTTCTAACTATTATTGTGATTGCATTCCATAGGAAAGGCTCTTTGCAAACCTTAAAGTGTTCTATAAATGAGTTATTAGTCATATTTCATCTCTGTGTGCTAAGGGGATATTTGTATTTTAAATAGTGTAAATAGCCACAGTAAAAGTAATTAGCATAACAAAGCAGGGAATAAAATTCTCTCTGGAAATTCTCAATGGAAATATCACTTTCTGGAACTGCTTACTCTTAGGAAAGATTAAAGCTTTCTGAAGAAAACACAAGCTCATGGCCACCTGAACTCCCATATAACCTGACCCTAGACATTTTTTACAATCTATTTTCTTTGCTATGATACTACTTTCCTGTGAATGCATACAGAATAGTTCCCAGGGAGCTCAGGGAATAGAGGAAGAATTACACTGGCAAGCTTCAAAATTCATGTACAAAAATTTCACAGGGTAAGATATATTTTCCCAACAATTTCTTGCATCCCTCATACATTATCCAAAGTTATGGTAAACAGAAGAATCAGAAGGAGTACATTCATTATTCATGACTCAGTTGCCGTGGTCCTGGCCACTACTTCTTTAGGACCACTACTCCTGTTTTTTTACCACAACTGAGATTTCTAGGAATAGTCGACTCAGGTAGGTACCCCCATTTTATGTGTCTGCATCCATTTCCAAGGTTAATTCTTTGTATTCCCAAAGATTCCAGGAGTAATACTAGGTTACTGTTTAGAAACTGAATGTACAGAATAACAAACCTTCCTTTTATTTAAAGGTTTGCTGTAATAATTGTAACTGAATGTTATGTTTTGCAAAGAGTATTGGTCCTGGGGTCAGGAGACCTGGATTCAATTACCTTGTGATGGTAGGAAAAATCACTTCTGTGAACAAGACCAACAGCATATTTGCAGAAATGAAGATCTGGGATAGGTGAGTGAGCTGCAGAACTGAACTTTTCTACTTGGCGAAGTAAACTAGGTCAAATGAACACTGAAATGACAAACAGCTTTATGAGCCCAATGCTTAAACTTCCTGAGCTGAATGACCAACAAGGCATTATAGATAGCTTCTTGCAAGTAAAAATGTGTTTCTTCCATATGCTGTAATGTAATGTAATGTGTCTTTTGGATCATGATTGGCCAGGCCCGTGATGGCATATAGTTTTAACCTCATAGCTGGAAGTGGCAGTTGAGCCATACCATCTCTGATTACTTCATTCCAACACTATTTGTCTCCTACTGCTGTTTTTAAATTATCAACTTCCATACTACCAAGCTTGAAACAGTGTTTCTGTGTGTTCTTGAAAATGGTTCCTCTGCTGGATTCATGAACAGTAAATAAGCATATGTACTGCAGGCAACATTTTTCTGTTAAATGCTTCGGAGAATCTGACCATTATTCCAATGTAATGACTGTCAGGAATTCTTTATTGATATCTTATCCAATGAGAATATCCCCAAGCTGAGACAATGATAACATCGAGTTCACGTTCTGGGGTGCAGGACATCTGAACGGCTTGTTCTTCAAAAGCCCTTTATTATTTGGCAAGAATTGTATATGAAGCTGCTTTGGGTTTAATTATGAGTGATAGGCAAGAAAGACTTCAGTTATATAGATCTCACTTTTTGCACCTGCATTACGAAATGCCCAGGGCAGTACTTTGTTCCCAACAGGACTCTCTAATTCTCCCTTAAAAAAGGTATTCAAATATGCTAATATCACCTGACAAGGCTTTGCTTTAAAGTCCAGAGAACTGCTTGCATAATATATCACTTTATTTTCAAAGCACTTTCAAAAGAACTGAAACAAATAAAATGACTTAGCCGGGAAATTAGTAATAGACCAATTGGCCCATCCATTAGACAAGTCCTATGGTAGCTGTAAAGTGACTTCTAGAAATTTTGCCAGGTTCTTGCATTTACATTTTGAGTAATTCAGGTCAAAAAGGTCCCTTTGGCTTTATGCTTTAGAATTTATTGTGCTGCTTTTTTTTTTCTTTTCTCTTGATGGTACCTGAGAATAACAATGAAGATAGAATGCCAAGTAAAAAGGACTGTCATCTGGCTTCATGTCAGCATGAAAAAAAATGGAAAATTGAGTTCATTTAAAAGTACTTTGATCATTAAAAATAAACTCTTATTCATCGATGCTAAATCTTAAGAGCACTAGTAGGTACCTGTCCAAAATGTGGAATTGTAAACCAGCTTGAGCCCCTCCTCATCTGAAAAAGGCCAAAAACCTGGATCGGCCAATCAAGAAAAAAGACATTTTGGCCCAGTCTGAGTTAATGTACCATAATGCTTTGCATGCTCTGAATGAACCCCAAAATTAAGCTGACTGGGAACACTCTCCTGTTTATGACTGATAAGGACCAGGAACCTTGAACCAGACACTATCTTGCTTATGTTTTATAGACACTATCCTGTTATGATGCTCGTGTGTTATGACATTCCCATGTTTATGGCTGACAAAACCCAGGCATCCTGGGGGCATCCTCTTGTACTATGGAAACTATAATTTTGACTGACATAGGCATCCTCAGTCAGGAAGGAAAGGGGTGGGGGACATTTCCCTGCTCTATGAGTATATAGTTTCCTTCAACTGGCCTTTCTTTGAGCCAGTTAATCTGACTCTCTTGCAATACATGTTTCACTAGCTCATAGACAATAAACTGCACATATATGACCTAACTTCATTTGTCTCTTTTAATACCAAACTCTGAAGGTTGGCCTATTTCCATTTGTTTCTTTTAGACCAAACTCTGAAGGCTGACCTAATTTTATTTGTCTCTTTTTAGACGAAACTCTGGAGATTGACAGAATGTACATTTAGTAGCTTTTTTGGACATAACATTATTTTTCGCTAATTTATCAGGGTCTTAAGAAGAGTTTAATTCTGTATTTATTATGGCAATTATGCAATAATCCCATATAATATGAAACACTAGAACAAAATAAAACCAAGATGGGGAAAAGTAAAGAATCCTCTTCTATTAAGCACTAACTTGGGAGAAGAAAATCTAGAAAAAAAGACCACCTTTTTCTTCCTCTAAAATGTCTGTCTGTAATTGACCTTAACATCTTTTAAAACAGTTGAATACTTAAATATTTGTGTGCAATATTTTAAAGCATGTTCAGAAAATAAGAATACAATCATATAGAGTTTCCATATTTTTGGGTGTATGCTTAAGGTAATTAACTATTAACTTTCCTCTTCCTTTATGCTTTTATGGCCATTAGAGTCATGTAGGGTCAAGGTCTCAAAACTAATCATAAAAACTACTGACTCATATTCATGCTAAGATAATAAATATTTCTTTAAAACAACTTCCAATAAATTTCATTATAAGAAGTTATTAAAAGGGTTAAAAATCTATTAAATGTCAAAGAATTTTCCTGACTGAAACTTCTAATAAAGAAACAGAATAGGTTTTCTTTTTGAATTATTTAAATCTTTGCTGACTCTGCACTGAACCATGAAATTAGAAAAGTATTATGAGAAGTGTTTTCTGGTTTTTAGGAAATTTGCAGCACACAACATATCATGCCATAGTCTTTAACTAAACTAGTTAAAGCAGTAGGTTTTTAATCCCAAATACATGGTTTCTGCTGATATAAAGGAGTCATAATTAAAATTTTGTCCTGCAACTTAAGAGATAATAAAAATCATTATTACAGTAACATATATGTCCATTTAATATTATTTGAGTTGTATGTTCTAATTTTCATTTGGACAAATACCTTCAATTTTTCTTTGATCTAGCAAAGTCCAATATTGTGGACACTCACTGAAAATAATTAGGCTTTTAATAGTAAACTCATTTTAAAGTGCTAATTGCCAATAATTTGCATTATCTGTCTTTAGCTGTCTACTTCCTACAGGGTCAATGGCATGTATAGGTTGTAGGCAAACAATGGAGGGCATAAAAGATTATATAATTCAGTATGAGTGGATCTGGGACAACATTATACATTTAGTATATTTTAATAAACATTTTATTTAATACTACAATAAAGAATGGAATACATATACCATTGCCTATTATTAATCTAATTTAAACTACTGATTGGAACATTTGTCTATCTGGCAACTTATTAAAGTAAGCTATGCCCAATAATTTCCTTTTCTTTTGACTTACTCTAGTTCTGAATACTGAATTCTTACTCCTTTCTGACCCAGAGTGTCCCCTGCTGCTTTTGGGTATTATGCAAGCAACAGTATTTGGGAATACCTGGAGCTTAGAATAGAATAGAATAGATTCCAAAAAAAAAAAATACCACTACCAGGTCACTTGAACAAAACAGGATAATAATACCAAAGTTGGTAACACTGTCAGAAAGCATGATATTTGAAAAATGGAAATAATGGTTTAATGTAACTCTCAGGACCACTGTGGTTTGTGCCAGTGGGCAATCAATAAGCACTTATTAAGCACCTACTATGTGAAAGGCAACTGGGATACAAAGATAAAAGTGAAAGAGTCCCTTCTAGAGGGGGCCAACATATACAGATATATGCTTTATGAGGTCGGGTAAGGGGCATACTCATTGAGAATTCACTCTGGTTGAACTCACAAATCATTTATTAAGCACCTACTATTTGCTAGGCATCATCCTAAGCAAGCACTGAGGATACAAAAACAAAAAAAAATCATCAACAACAGCCACTACGCTCAAGAAGATCACCATCTACTGGGGGAAGACAACATGCAAACAAATATATGTAAACCAGATGAGGGATAATCAATAGAGGTTCCATAAGGAGAAACATTTTATCTGGACCAACACTGAAGGATTGGCAATTTGGGATAGAGAGACAGACAGAGAGAGAGAGAGAGAGAGAGAGAGAGAGAGAGAGAGAGAGTATGTGTGTGTGAATTAGCCTCTGCTCTGGGCCCTTGCAAAGGGCACATATAACCTGAGGGTCCCAGTAAGTTCTCCCTAGATCTTATCACTGGGGCAGTGTTGAAGGTCATTGGTGACGAAGCAGGAACTGTCAGTTTTGTCAGGTTAAAAGGAGAAACAGCTTTCACTCTCATTCTTTCTTTCCATATTCTCGATATGTGGCCTAGGACTCTGAAACTGTCTATTGCTCTTATATGGAGGGGTGGATTTCACTCCCTTTCCCTCAGCAACAAGTCTGCAGCTGCCTCTTCTTCATGTTTCTTTCCCTCTGAGAATAGTGGATTTAAGCTCTCCTCAATTCCTATATTATGAAGTAAAGGTATGAAGCCATTAAGAGGTGTGGGTCCTGGATGCTCAACTAAGATCTCACTCGAGAGGACTGCCATAGCCAGGAGGCTGAGCCACGAACAGCTGCCAAACCAGAAGATATGGACCTTAAGGGAACTACTGGGGTGAGAAGTTGGCTAGACTTGAAGTGTGAAAACGAAATCTGGTCAGCACTGCCAGCAGGTGATGAGTTTCTATGAATCTTCTGAGTGCCTCAAGTGTTTTTATATTTGCTCATGGGCTCCTGGGAATCCATTGTGATATATTATTTTTTCATGTTTTAAGTATTTCTCAATATGCACTTAACTAGTCTTCTGTGTTTTAGGAACTTCATTCGTGGAAGAGGAAATACAGTAAATAGGTGTACTATACCTGTTATCTCCCATTTTGCATAATGTGTATATTTTCTAGCTTGTTAATTCCTTTGGGAAGACTCCAGAAACAAGCAATTGTTGAGTTTTGTTTTAAAAATTTTCTCTGGACTTCTGCTGTGGGGTAGGGGCATAATGAGCCAGAGAATAGGAGAACAGGCTTGACATGAAGTAATGGGGAGAGGACACTAACAGCCAGAAGTATTAGGAAATGTTTCTCGTAGAAAGTAGAGCACGTGCTGTGTCCTGAAGGGAACTTGAGAGGTAACTTAAAGAAGCAAAGGTGAGAAGAGGGTGCACTCCAGGCACTGAGGACAGCCAGGGGAAAGACACAGAGATGGGAAACGGAGTGCCATATAGGAAAAACACTAAGCTGGCCAATTTTACTCAGCTATAAAGTGAAGAGATACAGGAAAATTAGGTTGGGGTTTGGTGGAGAAGTTTTAAGTAAAACACAATTTACATTTGCTTCAAGATCTAATAGGAAGCCATTGATTTCACTGAGTAGGGCAGTGACATGATTACATACATGCTTTATATTCTCTTAAACATGATGAGGAAGAACATGGAGATAGGTCTGTAGTACAATCTAGACTAGGACAAGTGACTAGGATGAAGTCATAGGAAATATGGCTGTCACAACTGCAAATGCATGAAGTTTAGCTAATATGCTGAATGACATACCATTCAAAGTGATCTCAACAATCTGAATTGAGAGAGGTAAATTTACATTTTGACTAAAAAAAACCCTACAAGTACAGTATGAGGGAGGCAAGGCTAGAGAACAATTCCTGTAGAAGAGTTTAAGAAGAGGATTAAGTGGGTGGCAAGAAAAAAACAGCCACATTCTTCACAGAATAGAATGGAAGCCAAGAAAACAACATCAGGCCCTACATTAAGAAAGGCAAAGTGTCCAAAACCATTTAAGTGATCCTTTCAATGCACTTTTTCCCGATCAGACCACATCTGGAGAGTTTAGGTGTCATATCAGGAAAGATGTTGACAAGCTAGAGAGAATCTGAAAAAAGACAATCATGATTCTAAAGGGCTTCAAGATGCTGTCACATGAATATTGGCTGAAAGACCTGGTGATGTTTAGCCTGAAGAAAAGAAAACTGGATGGGGATGGGGCACCACAGCTGTGTTCAAGTATCTGAAGGGGTGTCATGTGGAAGAAGAATTAGACATGTGAAGGGTGTGGTTGCTTCTAGACTGTGTTTCCACCCCAAAAGGCAGAACTAAAAGCAACTGGGGGAAGCTACAGAGAAGGAGGTTTTGTCCATATGTAAGGAAAAATTTCTAACACTAAGAGCCCATCAAGCAAAGGTTGGATGACCCCCTACAAAGAATGCTACAGAAGGGATTCTTCCAAAGTGTATGGTTTGGATGGGATTCCCTCTGAGGGTCCCTTCTACCTCAGAATCGCTGGGATTATACTTTGAAAAAAATCAATAAATAGATGACATTAAAATAGAATAATTATTCATGTTCTCAAATATTTATAAAATCAGTTTAACCATAAATAAAAATAATTATACCATACAACTAGGTTATTATATACATACATGCACACACACATACATACACTCACACACACATGTGTACACATATGCACACACAGGGAATGCAGATGAAAAACAATCAAAATACTTCAGGTTGGGGAGCTGACAATTTATTAAATAAGCATTTTATGCCTTGAGCCATACAGTATATACAAAATATACCTACAGTTCTGTTGTTTTGAAATAATGGGATTGAAAATCTCCATCATTTGGATACCACACCATTTGAGAGAATATCTTTAAAACTATACCTTGCGTTATGAGTCTACGGTACATTTCATATGGGTTCCCACCCAGGAGAATGTAAGTTTCTTTAGAGCAAGGACTATATATATTTTCTATCTTCATACTCTTAGTACTTATCACAGTGTCTTACACGTAGTAGGCACTTGATAAATTGAATTTAATCTATTTAACTCAATTAATTAAAATAGATTAAAAGTTGAATTTGAACTTCTAAATTTATTATTCTAGTGGGAAGTAATACCTATCAAATGATCTAAGATTTAATATTATATTACAGAATATCTTACAAATGTATGTCTAGCCTTCACAACTCTGATCAATGTAATGAGGCACTTGACTCCAGAGGACTGATGAAGCATATTTATTACTTCCTGAAAGAGGTGATGGATTAGATGTACAAAATGAGACATGAATTTTTGGATCTGTTTGCAGCTATTTTGCTTTCTTGTGCTTATAGCCAGGGAGGGCTTCATTCATTCATTCATTTATCTATCTATCTGTTTGTTTATGGAAGGGGTCCAGAGATGGTGATGCTTTCAAAAGGAGGTCATTAAATTTTTTTTTTAAATTCACAGAAGGAAATGGAAGGAAGGTAGGGGGAGAGACGAACTAGTAGGACAGCTTTGAAATGAACTACTGAATTTTTTATAAACTTTACTTTTAAAAAATCAAGCTTTTTGTCTTTGTTTATGTTTAAAATATTTCAATGACCCTTTTTTGGATGTAATAGAATATTAATGTGCATAAAATGATGAAGGGAATGGTTTAAGAAAAACTTGGGACTCTGAAATGTGGCAGAGTGAAGGGAAGAGAATTAGAAGAGAAATTTATACCATAACAACATTATCAAAATGAAAGTTTGAAAGATTTAAGGACTCTTAGTTAATGCAATTAATTAATGCAATGATCAGTCATGATCCCAGAGGACATATGAGGAAGAAAACTTACCCAGCTCCAGACAGAGAAGTAATGGACTAAATATGCAGAATGAGACACATATTTGTGGATATGGCAACTGTGAGATTTTGTTTTTGCTTGACTATGCATATTTGTTATAAGGATTTTTTAAACAATTTTCCCCCCAGCGGACAGGGGGTGAGGAGAGAAATATGAAAGATAAAATAAACATTTGTTATTTTTAAAACAAATTAAAGAAAAACACAAGCTGTACCCAAGAGATTTAGTTTTGTTAAGCAATCCTCTTTGTCTGCTCTTTGTAAGTGAAAATATTCATATCTGTCAAAGTCCAAGTGACAAAAAATAAAAATAAAACAAATATGGATCTAGTACTGAAGAACATTCTTCACTGACTTCTAAAATAGCTTTGTTGATATCTTACCACTAGCTGGTGTCTTGCTTTAGACAAAAATGTGGACGATTTTGGTCTGGGTTTGCACATAGCCACCAACAAACATTTTGGTCAACAATTTTTATCTTTGTTTCAGTATATGGCTACATGGCAGCACCAAAATAATAAAATGTTCTTGTGGCTGGATTTTTCTGGGCCTTTAGCAAGCGGCAGACCATCATAGGAGTGCATAACTGAAAGTGCTTTGTGCTTAGTACTGAGTTAAGCGCTACATTTACAAAGCCGTAAAATCCTGTCCAAAAGACCTGAGTGGTATTTCCACAATCACTACTCCACCTCTGAGGAAGTTCCATCTCCAAGACAATTGGGGAGCAAAGCCCAGGAGTACATGCCAGAGGATTAAATAGAAAATTGGTCAGACTAATTTGCCTAAAAAATTGCAGAGCTGACATGGTTTGCCAGAGCTGAAATGAAATTTTTTGTGTACCTTAGCAACTACTGAAAACTAACTCCACAAGGTATTCTTCTGAATCTCCGTCCCCATCGAAAATATCATTAGGCTGTTATTGTAGATGCAACTTTTAAAAAAGTTCAATGCTGTACTTCTTAACATAGATGCAAAGCTATATTTTCGTCCTTCCCCTCTCCAAAGGGTTTTTCTATAACACCAGATAGAGCTATTTGCTGTTTATTGGGCAAACTGAGGGTTTCCCCATATTTTTTCACTTCTAAAGTAATAGAGAATTGGGGCAACTGTTGGGATGTTAGTCTTAAAAACATAGAGGAGGAAAAAAAAGTCAGTGTGTGGACAATCTCCAAGAAAAATTCTAAGCTTCTTAAATATTTTACAAAGTATATCAATGAGTTGGTGCACAGGATAATACTGAATTACTACCTTTTTTCTGTGAACAAATGCATTTATTTAATGATGATAATGAAAATGATCCTTCAATGAGGTTCTACTCCAAGGTGGATATGACTTGAGTTCTTAAAGGTCACAGGAAAAGAGTATACGTTTTGAAAGACTCTACCAAGTTGGAAGAGGACTGAATGTAGAACAGGCCACAGGATGTCCATGCCTATCATCTTAGGACCTGTGAAGTTGACTAAGGTGACACAAATAATCAGATGGTTAATGATTTTTAGGGAGGTATACAAATTCAAAGCCATGAATACCCTCTACTAGGACTAAGACATGGATGGCTTCTTTTCATTTCAATTCTCCAAGTGTTTATTAAGTGGCTACTACCTGCCAGGCACTGTGAGACGTGTTTTGGGGTGTTTTATTATCCTCATTTTACAGTTGAGGTAACTGAAGCAACAGAAGTTAAGTGACTTGCCCAGGGTCATACAATTACTGAGAGTTTGAGGGTGGATTTCCCAGAGCTCTATTCACTGTGCTACAGCTGCCTCTCTGAGACACAACGGCAAAAATAAAAGTTTCTAGATTTAAAGAGTTTACATTTTATTAGAATAAATAACATATTCACAAATAAGGATTGTAAGAGAAAAATTGATGAGGGAAATGACTGGGAGGTGGGCCAGAGATCAGAGAAAGCTTGTCAGAGGAGGTGGTACCGGAAGTGAATCTTGAGATTTGGAGATGAGGAGGGAATGCATTCCAGGCAGGGAGGACCTCTTGTACAAATGTATTCATGAAACAGAGTGTCTAGTTTGGGGAACAGCTTGTGGCCCAGTTTGACTAAAACTTAGATTTTCTGTATAGGTATGAAAATTTGGTGATCTCCTCAAATTCCATGGATTCAATGATCATTTCTATGGAGATGATTCCCAGATTTATATATCTAGCCCTAGTCTCTCACCTGAGCTCCAGCATTCTATCACAAACTGTGTCTTAGATAACGTAGAAACATGTTCTTTTGGCATCTGAAACTCTTGGAGCCAAAACAGAATTCATTGTATTTTCCCCTCCAAATCCACTCTTCCCAATTTCCTAGTTATTGCCATTGAGGATGCCATTATCCTTCCAGTCACCCAGATTCACAACTTCCATGTAGTTCTCCATCCCCCATTCTCGCTCATATAACCAGTCAGTTGCAAAACACTCATTTTCGCTATCACAATTTTTCTTATACATGCCTCCTTTTCTCTTTTCACACCGCCTCCATCCTAGTTCATGCCCTCATCACCTACCTCTCACCTGAAAGTAGCCTTCTCATTGGACTCCCTGTCTCAAGTCTTTCCCCCTACTCCATTCAATCCTCCAAATAGCAAGTGATTTTCCTAAATTTCTTTGAAAATTCAGCTTAAATTCTACTGTAAGAGGCCTTTTTTGGTCTTCCCAACTGTTAGTGCTTTCCTCTCTGAGGCTACCTTCTATCTACCCTGGATGTATCTTTTGTGTATGTGCCATTTCTCCCATTAGTAACATAGGCTCTTTGAAGGAAAGAACATTTTTGCTTTTCCTTTGTATCCTCAACAACTGTCACAGTGCCTGACACATGACATGGGCTTAATAAATGGGTTGTTTGATTTACTGCTAGATTTCTAACTCTAGAAAGAGTTGTGGGCACTCACTGCTTCTGCATCCCTTACTACTCTTTCACTCCAAACAATCTGGCTTCCATATCTATCAACCTACTGAAACTGTTCTTTTAGTGACCGCCTAAATAGAAAATCCAACACCTTTTTTGCGGTCTTTATTATTTCTTCTTTACAGAATGTGAAAATGATAGCCACTTCCTTTTTTTGGAAATCTTTCCTCCCTTGAGATAGGTAGGTCACCGGCATTTATTAAGTACTCAATATATGCCAGGCACTGTGCTAAGCACTGGGGATGCAGCTAGAAGCAAACGGAGAGATAGTCCCTGACCTTAAAAAGCTTACGTTCTAATTGGGGTAGACAACACATAAAAGAAGGGTAGATTTGGGCATAAGGGACACTCAGGTGGAGGTGTGATGGCAAAGTACATAGAGTCAGAAGCACAGCCAGGAGAGGAATGAAGTTGTACTGGATCATTCCCCAAATGGAGGCACTGAAAGGAACTCATCCATAAGAGAACGGGATTAAACATGGCTCACATTCTTTTGCCTTTGTTTTTCCTGTTTTTTATGCTTGGACTACATGCTATGCCCCCCATTCTCTCTTCCTTCCAATTTTCTTCTTCTCTCTCTATACAAAAAACTTATCTTCAGGATCCAACTCAAATTCTGTCTTTTTACTGGCACCTTTTTGGAATCCTGTCTCCCTCCCTACCCAGAAGTAATTTTATCTTCCTCTAAAATACCATACATTTTAAAAATCTCTTTTACTGGTCTTTTTCATACTTTGACTTACAATATAGTTATTCTGTCTACTTGTCTCATACCAACATCAAGACTGTGAGCTGCCTGAGGGCAGAGACCATGTCTTATTCAACTTCATATTTCCTAGAGCACATATCCCCCCAGCATCTTAAATACAGTGGGCATGCAATAAATATTTGTTGAATTGCACATTTCATAATTCTCCATTGGTATAAAAGAGTTAATAAAATGTCTTGAGCTAAAGATATGACCCTGGCATGTCTGAGGAGAGTTTGGCTCAGCACATTTGATCACCCAGGGTCCTTCACATACTATGTCAACACATTCTGCTATGTGGTCAAATATAAGATAGGGCCAACATCAATATAAGGCATTAAGCATTTCAGAATGTTGACAAGAGAAATTTATGAGTTAGGACAATAAATTGTAAAAAATGATTTCTGAAGGAATGAAGACTGAAAGACAGAACATGGGAGAGGAATGTATGAAAATGGCAATAGAGATGTTTTAGAATAAATCATCAGAAAAGCTGGAAAACCCCAAGGACACTTTTCACGAGTCCAACAAATTTCCTTATTTAAATTGTCCATAATAGTGTTTGACATCTTATTCATGGACTTATAGATTCACCAAATAATAGAGCTAGGAGAGATATTAGGGCTAATCTAATGTCCTCATTGTACACATGATCAAATCAAGGTCTAGAAAGATTAAATGACTTTTCCAAAGACAGAGAACTAGAAACTAAGTGTCAGAGACAATAATAATAGCTAGCATTTATGTAGCACTTTAAAGGTTGCAAAGTACCTTACAGATATCATCTCATTTGATCCTCAAAACAGTCCTAGGAGGTAGGTGGTATTATTATCCCCATTTTATAGATAAAGAAACTGAGGCAGTTAGAAGTTTAAGTGACTTATCCAAGGTCACAAAACTAGTAAATATTTGAGTCCAGATATGAATTCAAATCTTCCTGACTCCAGGTTTAGAGCTCTACTGCACCACCTGGATACCTCAAAACAGTGTATTAAAGTGCCTACAAAACCTGACACTGAAAATGACATGGTCTGTTAGTCAAGGTCAATTACCTTGAAATAACAGGCCAATTACCTTGACTTCTTATCAAACAGAAAAGCAGTTAAAGGTTAGTCTTCCTCATGAAAGGAACATTAAAAGAAAAGTCTCAGTTCTGTATATCATTGATACCAAAGACATAGTTTTGACTCCTGTACTAGATACTCCAGGAGAGAGAAGCGATTGGGTGATTACACAATTTGTATTTAATTAGACATCTGTTAGATGATCCACCATTTGCCCACTCAAAATGAACAAGGAGGAAGAAGTTTCACTGAAAAGAAATCTGTTCATTGTATTGCACAGATAGTGCCCCTAAGACAGGCTTGCCCCACCCCTCCCATTTGTGTGACAGTGAAGGAGAAGACATTGACTTCCCTAACTGGACTTCTGCTTGCTTCCTGTAAAGATCCCTTTGCATTGCCATTTGAAGGAACCCCTCAGAGGGATAGAGAAAAACTTCCTCTAGACTGTTCCATTGGTCTTTTTCTCTCCTTAGTGCTCCCTCATGAGGTAGACTCTCTACTTGCTTGTCTAGCTGCCAGAAGTTCACTGAGAAAAGAGTATTTCCACTCCATCATCTCTGTAAGTGCAGAGGCTAGGGAATCCCTGAATACCTTGTACTTTTGAAAGGGACATCCAACTTGAATGCCAGAAAGCTTTTCTCATCATGATGGATGAGGGCCTATTGTGGGCCAAGTGTGACAAGAGTCCTAAGCTATATCACTAATCATCCTAAAAGCTAACAAACTTAAGTTTTCATTTTACCTGGCTGGTGAATAGACTATTACACACGGCTTCTTGAGCTGGATTCTAGTTCCATCCCACTCCAGTCTCAGAGTCCTGAAGATCTGTTAAAGCAGCCCCCTGATCTATGACATCCTCCTACCCCCAAATTGGAAAACGAGTCCCTACAGAAATAGGGAAAAATAGATTTCAAGATATGGTGGAAAAATCTACTGAGTAGGGGAAGAGAATGTGTGAAGGGTCTGCTCATGAGAGCTTTGTATTCACCAATGTAATCTTGGTATCTGGATTTGTCTTAGCAGAGATACAAACTAAAAGAGAAAGTTCTATTTTACATTTCTCTTCTTATGGAGAGGAAGGAATTTTTAGTTCAGGGAATCCACAGGTTCTGGAGAATTATTTATAAAGGTTTTTATTTTATAAAATTCAACTTAACCAAGAACATTTTTAAAAAAAATACCATCTACTTTAGATTTATGATCTTATGCAACACTTATCAGAAGATGAAAAAAATTACAAGTAACAAAAAGTATGGTATCACAACATTGAAAAGTTTGAGAATGCTGAATTACCTAATGCTTAATTATTTTTGGCAAGCGATTCCAGGATATTCTTGGGGATTATGACTAACCATTCTTTCTGGAAGACTGACTAAATATGGGCCAAGAACAAAAAGAAGAATCTATATTTGGTTTTGACTGTACTTCATTTAACCATATATTCTGTTGACAGTTTGTCAAAGGACAACAAGCAGTTATTTGATTATACGAAGACTCTGGCACAATCCACAATCCATAAACCATAATCTTCCTTTCCAATCTTATCTCACAGTATTTCTCTTCATCGTCAATTTTTGAGGCAAATTGGATTATTGGTCATCTTTAATTCTTATCAAAGGCCTCTCCTATCTTTTGCCTTTGCTTTTGTTGTTGCCATGCTGGATTTGAACTCCTTCCCTTGGGCTCTCCCTCCTAGTCTCTGCCTCCTAGCTTTGCTGGGCTTCCTTCAAGTCTCAGCTAAAATCTCATATGTTATAAGAAAACTCTTCTGATCCCACTTAACGCCAGAGCCTTCCTATGGAGATTTTATTCAATTTATCATATCTATCTATTTATATTATCTTTATAGAGATGCAAAGAAACACAAAAGCAATCCTTTCCCTCATGGAGCCCACAATCTAACATGCAACATATATAAATACATATGCCTATACATATGTTAACACATGTTATGTTAGATTGTAGATGTGCACATCTAGATCTATATAAACACATGCATGTATGCATGTGTATGTGTTTATATACTTTTTTGTTGTTCTGCTGGTACAATATTACAAAGTTGTTTTCTTGCTGTTTCCCCCATTAGACTATGAGCTCCTCAGCACACAGCAGCAGATAATAAATACTTGTTGACGGCCTGCCTGTTCTGTACCTCTCTTCTGCACTTATCCCATTCACTTCTATCACAATTATTTGTGTACACATCTCTTTCCTCTATTAGAATGAAAGCCTCCTAAAGGCAGGGTCTGTGTCACATAGAACTTTGTATCCCTAGCAACTAGCATAATCCCTCAAACACAGATGATTATTTAATCTTCACTAAATTAAACTGCATTTATAATCCCTTTCAGACATGTTTATTGTTGCTTTGGGACTCCACAGACTTAAACAAAATGCCTTTCACTGGCTGCCTTTGTCACTGATTTCTGGTAATGGATTTAGAACGAGCCCGTGAAGACAAGAGACCAGAGACAATTTACTATGGATAGGTTTCATTTTTTTTTTTTTAATATAGCGGGAAGGTAAGTCTACTGGATAAAGACTATGCTAATATCTTGGCAGTAAGCTGAAAAAGGAAAATGATACTGAAAAACCTAACTACCTCAGTATAATGAAATAATATTTGATACCTACTATGTCACTATCTTTAAATGCTAGGAGACAAAGATTTTAAAAAATTAATTGGTATTTTTTCCTCCAATTACATATCACGAAAATTTTTAGCATTCATTTTTACAAGATTTTGACTTCCAAATTTTTCTCCCTCCCTCCCCTCCCTTCATCTGAAAATGGTAGGGAGTTTGATACAGTTTATACATATGCTATCAGGTAAAACACATGTACACATTCATCATAGTTGTGGAAGAATAAACAGATGAAAAGGAAATAAATCTGTGAGAAAGAAGAAAGTAAGTGAAAAAAACATGTTTTGATCTGCATTCTGAGTCCATCAGTTCTTTATCTGGATATGGATAGCATTTTCCTTCATAAGTCCTTTGCACTTGTCTTGGAACATTGTGTTGATGAGAAGAGCTGAGTCATTCATTGTTGACCATCACACAATGTTGCTGATACTGTGTACAATGTTTTCCTGGTTCTACTCATTTCATTTTGCATCAGTTTGTATAAGTCTTTCCAGTTTTTTCTGAAATTTGCCTGCTCATCATTTCTTACTGCACAATAATATTCCATTACATTCCTATACCACAGCTGGTTCAGCCATTCCCCAATTGATGGGCATCCCCTCAGTTTCCAATATTTTGCCACCACAAAAAGGGCTGCTATAAATATTTTTGTACATGTAGGTCCTTTTCCCTTTTTTATGATCTCTGTGGGATACAGACTTAGCAGTGATATTTCTAGATCAAAGGGTATGCACAGTTTGGTTGCCCTTTAGCCATAGTTCCAAATTGCTCTCCAGACTGGTTGTATCAGTTCACACCTCCACTTACAGTGCATTAGTGTCCCAATTTTCCTATATCCTCTTCAACAGTTATTATTTTCCTTTTTTGTCATATTAGCTAATCTGATTGGTGTAAGGAGGTATTTCAGAGTTGTTTTAATTTGCATTTCTCTGATCAAAAGTGATTTAGAGGCTTCTTCATAAACCTATAGATAGTTCGATCATATATCAATTGGGGAATGGCTTGTACTCTCATAAGTTTGACTCAGTTTTCTATATATTTGAGAAACGACGCCTTTATCCGAGACACTTGCAGTAAAGATTGTTTCCCAGCTTTCTTCTTTCCTTCTAATCTTGGTTGCATGGGTTTTGTTTGTACAAAAGCTTTTCAACTTAATATGATCAAAATTATTTATTCTACATTTCACAGTGCTCTCTATCTTGTTTGGTCATGAATTTTTCCTCTCCCTACAGATCTGACAGGTAGTCTATGCCTTGCTCTTCCAATTTGCTTCATTGTCTATGGTACCTTTTAGCAAAATGTAGTTACTTTCTTTATCTCTTTTAATTAGGTCTATTTTTGCTTTTGCTTTAAGATCAGGATTGTTTCCGCTGCTTTTTTTTTTCTTACTTCAGCTCAAGCATAATAGATTCTCCTCCAGTCCATTATCTTTACCTTGTGTCTCTCTACTTCAGATGTGTCTCTTGTAAGCAACATATAGTAGGATTCGGGTTTTTTACCTACTCTGGTATTCTCTTCCATTTTATGGGAGAATTCATCCCACTCATATTCATAGTTATGATTACTATCTGTGTATTTCCCTCCATCCTATTCATCCTCCTGTTTGTCCTCTCTCTCCTTTCACCTTTTTCCACCTCACCACTGTTTTGCTTCTGTCTACCACTTTCTTTGATCTGCCCTCCCTTATGTCAGTCCCTACCCCCACCCCACATCCCCTTTACTTAATCTTCTCCTCTCCTACTTCCCTGTCGGGTAAGATAAATTTCTATAGTCAACTGATCGTGTTTATGATTTCCTCTCTGAGCCAATACTGATGAGAATTAAGGTTCAAGTGATGCCTATCATCCACCCTTCCAACCTCCCCTTCACTGTAAAAGGTCTTTTTCACCTCTTTGTGAAATAATTTGTCCCATTCTACCTCTCCGTTCTTTCTGCACCCTTTGTACTTCTCTCTCATCCCTTAATTTTTTATGTCATTCTCCCAAATTTATCCTATACCCATAATGTCTGTCTATATATATTCCTTCTATCTGTACTGTTAGTGACACAAGTTTTAAGAGTTACAAGTATCACCTTCCCATGTACGGTTGTAAACAGTTTAGCTCTATTGAATCCCTTATCTTTTCTTTTCCTTTTTTAACTGTTTCTTTAGGGTTTTAACCACAGGTGTTTTGACATTGTTGTCCTCTTCTGAGTTTGTGTCATGGCCTTCCCCATCACCACAACAAATTTTTTTTGTTATTGTTGTTGTTTTCTGCATAGCTTGGGGGGGTGGCTTTTTCCTTTATTTTGAATTTGAGCTCTGCTACCAGAGTGTAAGGGGTACTGTCTCTGGCTTCTTGTGCTAACGGCCACAGGCCCTGACTGTTTAACTGGTGCTGAACTGATGTCGCCCTGAGGCCCATGGGGGACTCTCTTGTCTGGTGCTGTGCTGAGGGTGTGGGGTGGTGTTTGGCTGCTGTTGTTGGAAGCCATAGGGATCTGGCAGCTTAGCTAGTCCTGAGCTGGGGTCCTAGTGGTGGTGTTTGGTATCTGTTGAGGCATGACGTAGTGTTTCCACATTTCCCCATGGCTACACTGAAGCACCTGGTGGTCTGGCCACTAGAGGCTGCCTGTTTGCCCAGGGCTACACTGAAGCATGGCAGGGGCAGTGCTGGCTGGCTGCTCCCTGTTTGCTTAGGCACCCATAGGGCAGGCATCTATCTGTTTGCCCAGGGCTGTGCTGAAGCATGTGGAGATACTGCAGCTTGGAAGATGCTTATTTGCTGGGGGCCACCCTGAAGCATGTGGTGATTCTGGAAGCTGGTGTCTGCCGGGTCCCTTGACTATGCTAAGGTACATATGGGGGGGGGAGGCCCTGGTGTTGGCATTTGCCAGCTCCACCACACTGGGGCTCAGGATCTTCCACTGGTTTGCTGAGGTGGGGCTTACTCCTAGCTTGCTGGGACGCTTCCTCTGCACTCCCCTTTCACCTGAGTGAAACGGACCTTTTTTGCTGATCGTCCAAGTTTCTTGGGCTAAAAGATTGTTTTACCCTGTCTTTTCCTTAGTTCTGCTGTTCCAAGATTTGTTTTGGGGCTATATTTTATGGTTGTTTGGAGATGAATATGGGAGAGCTGCAGTGGTTTACTGCTTATATCTTGGCTCGCGGAAGTTGGGAGACAAAGATTAAAAAGACATGGTCCTTCTTCTCATGGAGGAGTTTTTAATCTACTACTACACAACACAAATAATTGTAAATAATCATAATGTAAAATAGATTTTGGTGAGTAGATAAAAGTGTTCCATGAGATCTTCGGGGTGGGGGGTGAGGAACTTGGTAGGAAGATCAGGGAAGTAGGGAGGTGGTAACTGATCTGAATTTTGAAGGAAGGACAGATTTTCCAAAATCAGAAGATGGAGAGGTGGCCATACAGGTAGTAGCTATTGGACAAGGAATAATGGCTAGGATAGGCAGGTCATTCCAAGTATAAGTAACAGAGTGAAAAAATGGAAAAGGCATTTTCATGGGAAAGGAGAAAGAGGAAGGCATAATTCATGAGCATGTAGACACTGCTGGGATATATACAGGATATACTAAGTAGTGCAGCTTGGCAAGATTGTATAAGAAAGGATAAAGAACAATGTGAGTTAAAGGTAGATGGTAGGGTAATAGAGAATTATGAAGGACTTTGAGTTTGGACCCACCATTTTACAAATTTCTCATTTATAGAGATATACATAAGCTACTTTTCTTTTTCATCCCTAATGCTTTCTGTCATCCAATTTCTTATAAGTTGCATCTGATCTCAAGGGCTTTTCTAGGCTAAAAACTTGGATATACCATCTGGCCTATGCTGGCTGTCTCTGGAAGAGTGTTTTCATCTCAAAATGGTAAAACAACCAAAAGACAAGTTTATCTTCTTTGTATGTAAGGTTATTAAAAAGTAACAATTTTAAAACTTTGTGGGTCTGCACTAGAATAACTCAAGCAAGAGCTATTGTTATGTATTTGCTATTGTTTTGTGGCTCAACCATAGCCCTAGGGCCAGTTCATTTTTTTTTCTGCCTTAATTAACTAAATGGGTCCAGAACTTACTGTCCTGAAAACAATCAAAACAACTCCATGAAGTATTCATTTTTCCTACTTTGGGGGGAGGGAAAGAGGATAAACCTTTATAATTATTCTTCATGGATCTTTGTAAATATGAATTAGATTAATACAAATGAAGTCTTCTATATCCTTAGCTTTAGTAGGATTTGTAGATATAAGTATAGCAACATATAAAAATGTTGGCAAGTTCTATATCAATAATTGGTGTGGTAGGAGCAAATTACACTCTCTGAGAGGGATAATCTCAACAAGAACTGACAATTTGCACGTTTTCTTTTATTAACATGAATTACACTACTAGAAGATTGAGAAGACCTTAGGAAAGACCCAAGCTCCAGGGGCAGAGGTCTGGTCTCACTGAAGTGCTAATACTTCCAGGCAGATTCTGCTGAATCAACAAACAAAAAGCCCTGGAGGCAGCTTGGTCAGGTGCAGTAGGGGCAACAGACTCAGCTTATGGAACTTTCACCTCATAGACAGTGTCGTGGTCTGATATCTGAACCGGGGAAGACTGAAGGACCCTGTGCTGTCACGGGAAGCCGGGCCCAGTTGTGCTGACCAGACGTGATTCCAGGCAGTGACAGTGAGGGAGTGCAGCACCAGAAGGGTAGGGACCCTGATGGCTATGGGAACTGGCAGGAGAGCAGAGTCCCTGGTTTCGGTTCCAGGGCAGAGAGGTAAACTGAAGTTTGTAGTGACCACAGGGTTCAAGAGCTGTTGTGGTGACAGCATAGATGGGGACCCTAGCTGTAACTCAAGGGTAGTGAGGAGTGCCTGAGAGTGGGCCCTCAGACAGATCTCATATAACAACAATAAGAAAAGCCTGAAACTTAAAGCACCATCCACTACAATTCAAGACTAGAACATGACTGTAATAATAATAAGCCACAAAAGTAATAATAATAATCATGAGTAAGCAAAGGAGAAAGAACACAATAGACAGTTACTATGGGGATAGAGAAGATCTGGGTTCATACTCAGAAGACAACAGTGAAGTTTAAAAAAGCCAATCCTACTTCAAAGAAAAATGTCAAATAGTCATAAGCCAGAAAAGAGTCCTAGGAAGAACTTAAAAGGACTTTAAAAATCAAATAAGAGAACGTGAGGAAAAATTAGGAAATAAATAAGAGCAATCCAAGAAAATCAAGAAAAGTCAACCAACTGGAAAAAGAGATCCAAAAACTTAAGGAAGAAAATAACTCTTTAAATGCTAGAACTGGGCAATGGGAAGCTAATGATGTCATAAGACACAAGAAATAATAAAATGAAAAGAATGAAAATTAGAAGAAAATGTGAAACATCTCATTAGAAAAACAACTGATCAAGAGAACAGACTGAGGAGAGATATAAAAAGTGTTGGACTATCTGAAAAATATATCATTTTTTTAAAAAGTCTAGCTATGATATTACAAGAAATTATTAAGGAAGATTGCCCTGAAGTTCTAGAATGAGAATAAAATATAAAGAGAAAAAAAAAATCCATCAATTACCACCCAAAAGAGATCCCAAAGATGAAAACTCACAGGAAGATTATAACCAAGTTTCAAACATCCCAGGTTAAGAAGAAAATAATAGAAGCAACAAGAAAAAAAAAACAATTTAAATACTGTGGAGCTACAGTTAGGATAACACAAAATCTTGCAGCTTCTACAATAAAAGACCAAAGGATATTGAATATTATATTTCGAAGACCAAAGGAGCTGGGTTTGCAACCAAGAATAACTTACCCAGCAAAGTTGGTTATAATCCTGAATGGAAAAAAATGGATATTTAATGAATTGAAAGATTTCATAAGTCTTTCTTAAGAGTACAGATAACATTTTTCCATATAAAAAGTAAACAGACCTTATTGAGTCCCTTATAGTTGGTCTTTAATGTTTACCTTATGTTTCTCCTTAATCTTATATGAAGATTTTTTCCATTCAAGATTATACTCAGCTTTGCTGGGTAAGAGAAGGGATTCTTAAAAAGGATAGAGATTAGGGAGGTAGTGTCATTAAAAGTAAATCAGACTTGTTAGGAGGGATAGAATAAAAAGAGAAAGTAACAAGGATAATAGGAAAAATAGGATGGAAGGAAATACACAACCAGTAATTATAACTTTGAATGTAAATGGGATGAACTCACTCATTAAAAATAGAAATGAATAGCAGAATGGATTAAAAATTAGAATCTGACAATATGATCTTTACAAGAAACAAATTTAAAAATGAGAGATATATACACAGAGTTAAAATAAAGGGCTGGAGTAGAATTTACTATACTTCAGCTGAAGTAAAAAAAAAGCAGAGGTAGAAAACATAATCTTAGACAAAGTTAAGACTATAAGAAATTTAATTAAAAGAGATAAAACAGGTATTTCTATGTTACTTTGTCCAACACCGTAAGATTCACATGACTGCTCTTTACTAATAACCATTAGATGTTGGCAAAATTTGGTAGATAAAAGAAATCATAGGACTTGAATGTTGGGAAGTGAACAGAGTAGAGGTATAGCTCAGCTTACAACAGTCATGAATATGAAGGGCATGGTGAAGGGTTTATGAATGAAATGTAAAGCTGCACAAAGTCACTGAAAAAAAGTGTGAAAAGAGGGATAATGCAGTCAGAGTGTCTGGCTAGAGAAATTATTTAGCACAGCTATCAAAGCAACAGAAACTATACAAATGATGAATAGAACAGTATCTTCTAATCTGAAGGTATGTTCAAGTTGACAAGGAAGAGGCATTGGTGTTCTGGGGTTTATAAATGTAAGGAAAATTAAGAACACAACTATTTAAGCTTTGGGAACATTCTTATTAACATTTTCTTAAGTTCAGACAATCAACAAAGTAACAAATTCAATGTCCCTTTTTATAAGGATGGGTTGTGAGTTCAATCTAAGTATATGTCTTCATCAAACAATTCAATATAACTGCTCCAGAATCAGGACCGGGACCTGAATGCCTATTTCTTTTCCCTTTTCACCAAAACAACAGGACTAGTTTATAGTAAAGCAATCTCTCACTTCTCTGCAGGAAAAACACATGTCTTAGAAAATTAAGAAGTTTTAAGAAGTTATTTTTACACCATTAAATTTCAGAACTTATTTGTCTCATTATAAAAACTATAGGTTAGAAAGTTGCTTTGAAAAATGTCCAATTATATGTTTTATTTTGTTTCCTATTAAATTTCTATGAGTATTTAGAAATTTAATTATGAGAACCAGGCCACAAATTTAAACCTCTTAGAAGACATTTAATTGGCATGATAAATAATTGGTATCTTTCCATTTAATCTACATTAATGTAAACAATAAATCTACTAAACAAAGATTGTGTGAACCTTCATTTATCTTTTTTTGACAAGGGAGCAAAGGTTGTGTTTAATGGATGGAAAGAAGCAAAAAGGTTGGTTTTAAAAGACTCATAGGTCAAATGTCTGACATCACCAAACATTAAAAAAAAAAAAACCAAAATGAAAAAAAATCCAGCCAACAACCTTCACATGGTAATTACTATTTTAGTCAGGCCACCAAGGGCCAGCTGCGGCTTCAAATAGGAAGAAAGAAAACACCATAATTTAGTAACATAAAGACAGGCAACTGGAATGATAATATCCTTTTAAGACGCATTCACCAAGCATTTTAAATAGCTTTGAATGAAATGAATTTAAAAAAAAAACAATTTTGCAGCTTGGGAAGCTAACAACAGACACTGGCATTGATAATTAGCCTGGGAAAAGAACACCAAATACTTTTATTTTACCTATGGATTAATCCAGTCCCCTTCTCCCATGGAAGTCCTCTGCGACTGTCTTACATCATTGTACTGCTGAGAATAGCTAAGTCATTCACACTTGTTCATCATACAATATTGCTGTTACTGTGTATAATGTTCTGTCCCCTTTTTTAAAAATTTCCTTGGAGTACAGACCTAGTAGTGATATTTGTGGATCAAAGGGTATGCACAGTTTAATAGCCCTTCAGGAAGAGTTCCAAACTCCTAGCCTTATTTCAACACACTCGTCTCTCATAACATACTTTTTAAAAATGTTTTTCACCCCTTTCTTATCCTTTGACACTCCCCTGTGGCCCCTGATAATTTCATTTTAGTATAGCTTTCATAAATGGTGGCTTCCAGTTCCTGGTGCCTCTCTCAAGACTGTGTGCATAATAATATGCATAGTAAATATCCTTTGAAGTATTTAACACTCTACAATAAAGTAATACTAAATTGAACATGTTGACTTTAGAACACACTGTAATAATTAATTTTATATTCCTACTGAGCAGCTGAAGCAGTTTGATGGGTTTTTGAAATATTACTTGATTTCTGGAAAACAAGGGGAATATAACCTGAAATTGTGATGTGCTGGACAAACAAAGTCTGGCTTAAAGAATAGACTTCTGACTGGGTACATGACTAAAAATCCTAACCTTGGAATGGTTTGTGATGATAAATGTTTTTCTTTTAAAGTGTTTAAAAATAGGGTCCCTATCTGCCCTGGAAATTTTGGGTCCAATTCTTCTAGGAGTCAGTAGAGTTAGTGTCTTTAGGGAGCCTTCAAAGCTTTTGTATCTCTAAGTTTCTAAGAATCAGGAAGACTTAGGTTGAACACCTACTAGCTATATTATCTTGTAAAAGTCACCTACTCATCCAGTGCCTCAGTTTCCTCATCATCCAACTTATGAGGGAGTTAAGCTGGACACCTCTAAGATCCCTTCCAGCTCTAAATTTAGAGCTCTAAATCCTCTAATCCAATATTCCTAAGACCCAATTTACCTTGCCATGTTTGAAAGAGCCCATTTGCAATTACTTAAATATTAAAACGTTTCTCTATGGTAAAATATGAAAGAACATTTATTTCTTACACTTCCATGTACAAATGTTAGCTGACATGAAAGGCTGATCCATGATGTACTCTAACTACCAATACTGATTGACAAATAATTGATATGTTTTGTAGTTATAACACTATCTCCTGATATCTGTCTGGATATCTGGACACCCCCTTGGACCATAAAAGTTCTAAGAACCACAGGATCATTGAATTAGAGGGGGAAGGGACCTAAATCCTCTGGTGTAATATTCTCATTTTACTGATGAGGGCTGGGGCTCAGCAAGGTTAAGTAACTTACCCAAGACTTCATAGGTAGTATCAAAGCTAGAATTCAAACCCAAGAATTCTAAGCCTGAATCAGAGATAGTTAGGTAGTACAGGGGATAGAGCACTAGGACTGGAGTCAGGAAGACCTGAATTAAAATCTTTCTTCAGCCACTTACTAGCTGTGTGACCCTGGGCAAGTCACTTAACTTCTGTGTGCCGCCATTTCCTCAACTAAAAAATTGGAATAACAACAGCACTTACCTCACAGAGTAGTTGTAAGGATCAAATGAGGTAATACTCGTAAAGTCCTTTGCAAACCCTAAAGTGCTAACAGCTATTAGCTGTCACTAGAATCTATGCTAGAATCAACAGAACTTGGTAACATATCCCATATGCAAATATTTCATATTCAATTAGATATGAGAAATAGTGAGAGGATACTGAGTCTATACATATTATAACAATCTCATCTGTAATATAATCCATGACATAGGCCTTAAGGGTGGCATTATATTATACTGAGATTCTGTTGTATGTTTACAGCAGTCACATTTTCTCCCTAATCACTACAAATAAATTAATGCTCCACATCTATTCCCTACACTCAGTGTATATCAGAAGGGCATGACTTGGCTTCATATAAGGATTCCCTCGTTAGAATCTCCACAATTTGAAGACTGCAGAGACTCCACCAGGAAGAATTCTGGGACCAGACCTGACCTATATACTTATATTGCTGAGACTCTTTCAATTCACGTCAAGAGCAAAGTGTCAGCTAATAGGAAAGGACAAGGTGGAAATGAGTAATATGAGCATTACTTTAAAAAATTATTAACCAAAATTATTTCATTAATTCCGCTTCATAAGCCTGCCATTTTCTATTCTAAATTACAGCAGCAGAATGTCTGTCAGGAGGCAAAATTGGGGTTAACTGGAGGCAGCACTTGGTGAGAGACAGCCATGCACACGTGTACATGTAAATATGCCTGAAGTGAATTTCCTCCTGCTTGTAAACGGAGAAGGCGAGACCAATGATAGGTTGCACACGGTACGTGGTACATGGGCACTGTCAAAAGATTAGATAAAAGACAGATGATCGGCAGTTGTAATAATGAGTTATTAGTGTTTAGACAGCTGATAGAGGATTGTGAAAACATGTTCTTCAAACAAACAAATGTGAAGAATTAAGGAGCCAGGCCAATTATATTATAAAAATCTCTGTTGGGAGTAAATGGATCTCTCAGAGGTGTTAAGGAAATATAGCATTTTCCTTCACAGAACAGAAAACTCTAAGTACTACAAGTTTCCAAAACTGAGACTTTCAAGAAGGAACTTTGTCAGATCAATACTTTAAAGTCCAAATGTCTTAATTTCACTTGAATTAGCATTGCTAAATTTGTACTATAACACCTCAATTCTGAGTTATAGGAAGAAAAATATGCAACCTACATAAAACTGGAAACCAGACTATGACTAAAGTACCCTCTTACTTTAATATACATAAACAGTTCAACAAACTCAAAACTCATCACTCAAGAGATCTGATTTATGTAATGACACAACTCACATTTGGATGACTGAACATTCAATGAACATGTGTGAAACCACTGTTATAAAAATGTTAAAATAAAACTAGCAGGAAATCTATAGAAGTAAAATCTATAGATGCCACAAAATACAGTGAGATTTTTTTTTCTTTCTTTTTTTTAAATCTTTTTTTTTTTTTTTAGGCAATTGGGGTTAAGTGACTTGCCCAGGGTCACAAAGCTAGTAAGTGTCAAGTGTTTGGTCTGAGGCCACATTTGAACTCAGGTCCTCCTGACTTCAGGTCTGGTGCTCTATCTACTGTGCCACCTAGCTGCCTGAGATGCTTTTCAAAAGTGAAAATCTTCCTCCCTTTCTTACTCTCTCTCTTTCATCCTTCCCTTCCACTTTTGGCCATGTGGGTTTTAAGATACCTATAGAGATCAACAGCTGGACTTCATTGGTAGGAAATCTTCTTTGAATGGACATTACCAGTCTTCCAGCAGGGAAGTGACATGATCTAATGGGTTTTAGGATGATGATTCTGGCAGTGAGTATGCAGGTTCCAGAACAAAAAGGAAAAGCTCAGTTAGAGACAGTAGCCTAGATAAGAGGTGGACACTGGGAATGGAAAAGAAGTATTTCTTGTCAACTGATTAGATAAATGAGGGAAAAGAATGTTAAAGATGGTGGTAAGGTTTCAAGCTCAGATGGTTGCAAAAATGGAAGTTCAATAAGCAGAAACATAGAGGTCAAACAGAAGAAGCTTATGGGAGGAAAGAGGAGAAGAAGGAAGGAATAACTGTGTTAGTTCACTTTTGAACATGTTGAATTTAACTGACATACATTTGGAATATTCAGGAAAGAATGTCGATCCAGGAGGTGGAAATGTGGAAACAAAGTTCAGGAGAAATAGTTTTCATTAATTTGTACCATTTATTAGGCTGTTTCTGAGGTTTTTCTATGATTGTGGACTACATTTCTGGATTTCTATCTCTCTCTTAGAATTGAAATAATCTGATTGATTCTGTGTCTTTTTTAATTGATCCTATTGAGGGTTCACTATCCTGTAACTACCTAAGTCATGGTTTTTTGTCTCAGAACTTAGTTCAACATTTAACTGACGTGTAATGAGGTAGGTTTAGAAATTCAGTTCTCTTGTTAATCACTGTTTTATCAAGTAAATTTGTTACTAGGGAGTCTGGTTTAGTATCATTACACCACCAAGCCACCCTTCAAGGATGTCTCATTTGTTATCCAAAGAAGTCTGGTTTGCTATCTATTTTCTTGCAGATGCAGCTGGATTCAAACAGTGAACATTTCCTAATCATAGGAGGGGAGGAAGAGGCTGTTGCTAGCTCTCATTCCCTATTTCCATTGAATCATGTTTTTCTTTTCTCATCTACGATGCTAAGCCTTCCTAATTTCTGTGCTCTCCAAAACTATAAAAGAGAACTGTCCCTATCATTCAGAGTCTTAGCTTTTCTGGGAAAGCCAAGATACTATTTTATAGTACATTCACACTTTCTTAGTAAATTGATCATGCTCAGAATTTTGTTCCTCAGTATACTTTAATTTTAATTGTTACGGACTCATTACCAAAAGAATCATTACCACTACCAATTCTGAAATGGCACAGGCTCTTATCTCTGGGTTGCATAGTTTTGTGGGCTTTTTCACACTCATAGGAGAGAGAAAAAAAAAAACCATGAAATTATACTGCTTTATCTCAAGAGACCACCCCCACTGTTACTATTATCATTTATACAGTGTTCTATCAAACAATTTATAGTATACATTTTGTTGTTGTTTTGCTTCTTAGTCATTCAACTTTGGTTTTCCTGGCATAAATATTTTCAGCCCAATTTTTTTTTGTGATGCAAAAAGATTTTTAATCTTCTCAAAATAATTCTGCACACAGGACAAAAACAGATCCTTTGTTTTCAATCTCACTCATTATAGACAGACTGGCAATCTTAAGCAATTATATGAAGGAAAAGAAGCCGTGTACAACTTCTGCTGTCCAAGTCTGACATAGTCAACAATAACAAAAATCATCACTATATCCTCACTTTATAAATATGCTCTGTTTATTCAGACACTATATAATAGTAATTTCAGGAATTTTCATTGCTATTGCACAATGACAAGATTATCTAAAGTGGCACAATTAGTTACCTCTGAGAATGACTTTTATCATGTTTTTTAATAATGTCCCTAAGAGCATCACCAGTTACCATGGTGTTCCATGCCTGGTTAACTCTATGCTGTTCTTTTCTCTTAAGTTCATGGATATAAGGGGAGCTTAGTAACTGAGGAGGAACGACTCCTGTTGGTTTGACTCTCTTCACAATATCCAAAAAAAGCTTCTTTGTGTTGTCATTGATGAAAGCAATTGTGGTTCCACTGTGACCTAATCTTCCTGCTCTTCCAACCTGATGTACATATTCATCCATACTAGAAGTCAACCCAATATTTAAATCAAAGAAGACAGCCTTTCATATCTGGACAACAGAATTCTGGATTCAGAAATAGAGGCTCTAAGTCATTATTGAAAGAATGTATGAAGAAAACACCTGGGTTGGGGAGTGACCCTAACTCAAACAAGTGTGTATGAGCTGTACATTCTAAGTGCATGTCAGCTGTGGGTGCAATAACCCATCATACTATGAAATTTACCTAACAAAAATCACCCCAAACTCAGTAACATATTCTCTGTTTCTTTCTGACCTTTTGTTGTTGCTTATTTGAAGATCCTGGCAATTGTAACTGATTGAATATTCATGAAGTAACAGTCATTCTAAGACTATAAAATGTTAGATTCTTCCACTTTTTGTTTTTCTTGTTTTTTTTTTGTAAGGCAATTGGGGTTAAGTGACTTGCCCAAGGTCACACAGCTAGTACGCGTCAAGTGTTTGGTCCGAGGCCGCATTTGAACTCAGGTCCTCCTGACTTCAGGTCTGGTGCTCTATCCACTGCGCCACCTAGCTGCCCTATTCTTCCACTTTTTCATAGATGGATATAGAACTGGGATTTTATTTAAATAGCTGTCTTTTTTTAAACACAACTTGCATCTGTGAGTCTGTAACAACTGTGTTTGTGTACAATTTTCCATGACTGTTGAAAGCTATTTACCTTCTTAGGCTAAATATTCCCTACAAAGAATATCCTTCTTGGTCTCTCTCTCTGAGCTCCCCCTGCCCCCAAACTCTCCCTGCACACACACACACCTACAAATAAATAACTTGGAAGTTTGTTAACCTGGCTAGCTTTTGGTCCTGGAAAATGGAAGACATATACTTTCATTAAAGATGATCAGTTAAAATATAACATTTTGTCTGAGCTTAATACAGCTCTGTCAAGATGGCAGGAGGAGTTAATAACCGAGTCCCAAACAAGAATGCCTGGGAATAAATGAGTCAAAAAGTGATAACAGTCTTGGGCTTAATCTTTGGCACTAAAAAGCTTTTAGACAGAAAGAACACGGTAAATACACACCACTTATACCTTCTGTTTCTATGTAGTTTAAGATATTTTAAGCAAATATCAGGAAGACTTTTATTTAGGTCTCCCAACAGTTACACAGAATTATTATGAATGTAATAGTTTTATATTTAACTGGGATTTTGGGGAATTAAACTCATTGTCTAACAAATCATTCAAGCTCTCTCTGGGATTTCAATTTGCACCTTTATAAAAGATAAGCAGTGTTTCACTGTTTTAAAGTTTGATTATTAATATACACCTTTAAAGAGGCTGGATCTTACCTTTAAGTAGTTGTTTTCTTTTATCTTTACTTAGGAAGAAATACTATACATTTTAGTCCCAATAGGTTATAATTAACTCCTAGTAATGTTACTGCTAATGCATTCAGGTTCAAAGTGAAAATGTTGTACAGAAATTCTCTCTTCCCTGGAAAGCAAATTGAGGCTGTCTCTGATGGTGAGGCATCTGTCACCAATGCCAAGGCACCTGGCCCCCCAAAGCCCCCCAAAACACGAGGGCATGATAGTTTTGGAGCAGGAAAAAAGGATCATAGACTCAGAACCTGAAAGGGCTTTAGAAGTCAATTTGTTCAACACCCTCATTTTGCAGATGAAAGAACTGAGGCTTTGAAAGGTGAAGTGACTACTGTATTTGTATTCTCAGCACCCAACACAATCCTTGGCACACAGTAGATGCTTAATAACTGCTTGTTGATGATTGTCTGATAGTAAGTAACAGAGGCAGAATTTGAACCCAAGTCCTGTGACTCCACACACAGACTTTGTTCTACCATACCATACCCCAAAAGAATTGACCTTGAGACAAGTGAGGTAAGTTTAGCCTCATAAAATTGGTGGTGACCAGGATCAATTATGGTTTAAAACTAGGTAGATACATCATTTCCTGTATCTGCTTCCTTTTGGGAGGTGACAGCTTAGTTTGAATTCTTTCACTTTATACTTTCCTTACTTTCTACTAATCAATTTGAAGTGTTGAAACTACTTCTTCTGTATTTAAGAGAAGAAAACCTTTTTGAGACTCAACTTTCAGCAAAGACAGTATGAAGTAATATGGTAGTATGATCTCAATTGTCAATGGTGGGCTAGAATTTCAGCTTTGGAACCAGGGTTCTCTTTTTCTTTTTCTTTTTTTTTTTGGTGAGGCAATTGGGGTTAAGTGACTTGCCCAGGGTCACACAGCTAGTAAGTGTCAAGTGTTTGGTCTGAGGCTGGATTTGAACTCAGGTCCTCCTGACTTCAGGGCTGGTGCTCTATCCACTGCACCACCTAGCTGCCGCCGGAACCAGGGTTCTGAAGGGACAGAAATTCTGTTTCTTTTGGTTAAGTGCTAAGGTTTTGGGAAGTGCTTTAGATAAGACTACAGAAGTGTGAACCTTAGACACCATAGATTATGTTTCTCAGTTTGTCCACCTTGACAAAACTACAATCAAGTGAGCCAAATATGTTGGGACTGCACAGAAAGTAAAAAAATCCTACAGATTTACCTGTAGAAGCATTACTGTAAACAGGGTGTTTGAATGAAATAGGGTGCCGAGGCTGTTATTTGGATAATTCTGGCCAAAAATAAATGCCTATTCATGTGGGGGGGGGAGGATTTGAAGTTTGACCTGAAGGCTCAAGAACTTCCTGCTCCTATACAGATCCAACTCAACTAGATATTTGTTCATGTGTTAGTTTACTTTGCTTGTAAAGAAAGGGATAAAAACAATTATCCCAGGAAACTCCAATAAATTTATTCCTAGGACTCAGCCCTCTCATTTTACTTTCTCCCCACTGGCTAACTGGTCCTTGTCTTGCCTTGAATAGTTATTTATGGACAAAGAAACCTCCACTGCTCACCTAATGAACTGGGTCTTGGGGTCATCAGATCTATTCATCCAATAGCATATTATTTTATCATAAAATAAATCATGTAGCAAGTGACCAAAAGCAATCTCTTACACAAGATAGCTATTAAAATATAATCCTTGCCATTTAAGTGGTATAATTACTATCAAAACCTGAGATTATAGATACTTAAGATGGTATATTTCATAGTGCATAATAAATATGGTATATTTAATATTATAGAAATCTACCCATTTGATAATACAGGAGAGTAAGCTACTTATATGTCTCTGATGGAATAAGAACATCAGAGCAAGCTAATATCAAAAGTAATACCAAGCATATGAACTTCCCTTTTAATAGTTTTTTTTTTTACTTGGAACATTTTTTTCACAGGGCTTTCTTATTTGTTCTTTACTCTTTCTGACTGCCTAAACAATAGAGATTTGATTTACCTAAAATTTCAAAAATCTTCATAAAACATAACAATTTAAAATATTGTATGAACATTTAGTAGGAGCTGACACCACCTATTTACATCATCTGAATGTAGTTCTTAGGGTAAAGAAACCTGCAAATCATTAATATACAGCCCATAATTTAAGAGCTGCAGCTAAAGGATACTTTAGACATGACAGCAAAATGAACATATTTCCTCAACTTAATTATAAGTCAATATTGAAGGGGGCGGAGGGAGTGAGACAGGGACAATGTATGATTGCTAGAGATTAATGTATTGGGACTCTGACATTCAATGAAACTAATTTTTCTTTTTGCTTCCTTTTCACTGATAATAGAATGTTCCAATTTTTCACATGTTGAGGAAGAGTCAGTTATTTTATCCTTTAACTTTTAGATCCAGCATCTGAGTTTCAGCTGTAATGCTATCCTTAATTAGAAACCAGTAGTTAAGCGGTACATCTTATTGAATATAACTTCCTTCAAAAATCCACATAGGATTGTTTGGTGATTTTACTTTGAAGAAACTGTCTTTTATTACTTATTTTAGTATAACACATTAAAATCAAATAACTTCTGTAGAAAAATGATTCAAGTCCCTAGAACTCAAATAATTTTCTAATAAAAAATTCATGAGACAAATAAATGCACTTTATGTTCCACAAGAAAAGGCAGTTTCAACAGGCTAATGCTCAGAGAAAATTCATTTCATCAACCAGCCATTTCATTCTTTGGTGCTGTTACAAGCGCCTTCCAGTTGCTAGGCAACCATAATTCACAGTACCTTTTAACGGATACTCTGCTACTGCTGAGAACATTAAGGTGAAGAGAATAATTGCCTTGGGTGAATCTTGAAATCTTTCATTATGCATGTCATTCTATTTCTGTAATGCTATAATGCTGAAATGTTTCTATGACAGGAAACTGAGTTGAGGTAATTGCATATTCCACTCATATATGTTTTGTAAGCAGAGCAGGCACATACTTGCCTAAAATGAGTTATTTCAAACATGATTCAAATTGGACTTTTCTACTTCTAAAGGTAGTAAATAAATCTAAAGGAAAGAAAGAATAGGTTTAGAGTAAAATGTCTTGAAATTTCAGGTAGGAATGACAAAATTCTACAGCCTAAGTTGAAAATAATCAAGCAGTTTTCAGAGTGATTTGTTGCTCAGTCATGTCTAACTCTTCATGAACCCATTGGGGTTTTCTTGGCAAAGACAAAGGAATTAGAATAGACAATGAAGAAACAAAAATATTATCTTTGCAGATGATATAATGGTAAACTTAGAGAATCCCAGAGAATCAGCTAAAAAACTAAGTAAAATAATCAGCAACTTAAAAAAATTTTTTTATTATTTATTTTGATTTATCAACAATCACTTCCATATGCTTTTGGGTTTAAAATTTTTCTCCCCCTTCCTCCCCACCACCCTCTCCAAGACAGTGCACAATCTGATAGAGGCTATACATATACATTCCTATTAAACATATTTTCATATTAGTGTTGTTGTAAGTAAAAATTAGAACCAATAGAAGGAACCACCAGAAAGAGGAAACAAAACTCAACAGAGGAGAAAAAAAATAGCAATTCAAATTCCATGGTTCTTTCTTTGGATGTAGATAGCATTTTCCATCACGAGGCCTTTGGAGAATAATCAGCAACTTTAACAAAGTTTCAGGATGTAAAATAAACCCACATAAACCATCGGCATTTTTATTTATCACCAATAAATTCCAACAGCAAGATCTAGAACGAGAAATTCCATTTAAAATAACAGTAAATAATATAAAATACTTGGGAGTCTACCTGCCATGACAAACCCCAAAACTGTATGAATAGAATTACAAAACATTTCTCACACAAATAAAGTCAGATCTAAACAACTACAGAAATATTAATGGTTCATGAACAGGCTGAGCCAATATAATAAAAATGACAATTGTACCTAAATAAATTTACTTATTCAGTGCCATATCGATCAAACTACCAAAAAATTATTTGACTGAACTAGGAAAAAAATAATCACAAAAAAATCTGGAAGAACAAAAGACCAAGAATTCAAAGGATTTAATGGAAAAAAAAATATGAAGGAAGGTGGCCTAGCCATACCAGATCTTAAACTGTATTATAAAGCAGCAATCATCAAAACAATCTGGTACTGGCTAAGAAACAGAATGATGGATCAGTGGTATAGATTAGGTACACAAGACACAACAGTAAATGATCATATAACCTAGTGTTTGATAAACCCAAAGATCCAAGCTTTTGGGACAAGAACTCAATATTTGACAAAAATTGCTAGGAAACTAGAAAACCATATGGCAGAAGCTAGGTAGAGACCAATATCTCCATACAATATACCAAGAGGTCAAAATGGGTTCATAATTTAGACATAAAGGAATAGTTTACCTGTCAGATATATGGATAAGGGAAGAATTTATGGCCAAACAAGAGATGTAAAATGATAATGTTTTTCCAAAAACAAAACCAATGCAATCAAGATTAGAAGGAAAGCAGAAAGCTGGGGAAATTTTTTTTTTTACACCATCTCTGATAAAGGTCTCTTTCCTCAAATAAATAGAGAACTGAGTCAAATTTATAACAACACAAGTCAATCCTCAAGCGATAAATGGTCAAAATATATGAACAGATGGTTTTCAGAAGAAGAAATCAAAGTTATCTATTGTCATATAAAAATGTTCTAAATCAATACTGATTAGAGAAATGCAAATTAAAACAATCTCACACCTATCAGATTGGTCGATATGACAGAAAAAGAAAATGATAACTGTTGGAGAGGATATGGGAAAATTGGGACACTAATGCATTGTTGGTGAAGTTGTGAACTGATTCAACCATTTGGAAAGCAATTTAGATCTATACTCAAAGGGCTACAAAACTGTGCATGCCCTTTGATCCAGCAGTACCATTACTAGGTCAGTATTCCAAAGAGATTTTTTTTAAAGGGAAAAGGACTTATTTGTACAAAAATATTTATAGCACCTCTTTTTGTGATGGCAAAGAACTAGAAATTGAGGGGATGTCCATCAATTGGGGAATAGCTGGAATAAGCTGTGGTATACAATTGTAATGGAATTCTATTCTGCTATAAGAAATGAAGAGCAAGATGGTTTCAGAAGAACCTGGAAAGACTTACATGAACTGATGCAAAGTCAAGTAAGGAGAACACTGTACACAGTAGCAGCAATATTGTGCAATGATCAACTGTGAATGACTTAGGTATTTTCAGCAATACAATAATCCAAGACAATTCCAAATGCTATCCATCTCCAGAGAAGGAACCTATGGAGTCTGAAGCATGGTGGGGTAGGTGAGCTGTATTTTCTTTCATAATACGACTATATGCTATATGGAAATATGCTTAGCATGACTACATGTGTATAATCTATATCAAATTGCTTATCACTTCAGGGAGGGATGAGAGGAAGAACGGAGAAAATTTACAACTTAAATTTTTAAAAATGTTAAAAATTGTGTTTAAATGTAATTAGGAAAAAATAAATCATATTTTTAAAACAAAAACAAAAAACAAAACATAGAACATAAGATTAATGGTAACCAGCATAGAAAATGTCACTATTGGAAAGCTTTAAAACCTCCCGTTGAATGCAAAATAACTTCTGTCAAAGGGCTCACCTTGGCAGATGGGAAAGATTATTGAAAGCAGAAATTAAGAAAAGGAAGAGGTGAGTCACAGTGAGATTAGGAATTGTAAATAATGTGTTTGATTCTGAAGAACCGGCTTTACTGAAATCCAGTACTAAACAAATGTATCAGCATGAGTATTAAGGACATTTGTAAATTCCATCACAAATGAGTACTGGACTCCACTGTTTTAGACTGGATGTTAAATTGAGGGTCCTGATCATGCTGCATAATTAAAGGTCCTTTGGTAAATGTCCTTTTTGCAAGAAGACATGTTAGTCAAGTTTCAACTAGGGAACTTCTTTTTTTTTTTTTAAATGTCTAGCCCAAAATTGAGATGCTGTATACTGTCACACTGTTTAACAGCTGATATATCTTACCTCACTCTATTTTGATTCAGATATATACATAAACTTTACATCACCTCCCCAGTAGTACTTGTGTTTTTTTTCAAAGTTTAATAAAGAATCATTGCTGATCATTTTCTAATGTTTGCCAATATTTATGATCCTAAGAATCTTAGAGAATTATTGGATGTTAAGGCTGGAAAGAATCTTAGAGATCACGTAGTCCATAGGTGCTTAATCTTTTTGTGTGTGTCATAGACCTATTTTTTTGATAACCTGGTAAAGCCTATGGACCCTTTCTCAGAATAAAGTTTTTAAATAAATGACAGAAATACTAAATTTCAGTTAAAAGTAAGTGAAAATAAGACGTAATGTTTTTCTCCTTCAAGTTTACAGATCCTATTAGAGGCCTGCCCAACTCAGGTGGACGTTCTGCTCCAGATCAAGTTAGGACACAATGAGGCATTCATATGTCACTGGACAGTTAAAAAAGCTTACTTAGCCTTCAAATAGAAATAATATTCAATAATGATACAGTAAGTAGCTTCCCTCATATGGGAAAGCATTTGGTCAATAGGTGTGGTGACCTGATTGGAGCTCTGCCAAGTCTGAAGGGCCCTAACCCCATGTGGGTGGGTCTCTTTTTGCCCTTAGATAATCAGGGAGTCAACGTGACCATATGTTACCAGAAGGCTACATCAAGGGAGGTTCACCCCTGCATTTCCAGGCCAATCAAATACCAGCTTTGTTACCTTTTAGGGGAAAACTAGCTTAACTCATGTTCCAGTAGAAGAGGGAAACCTAGTAGATGATGACCTCACCATAGACTCCCCAAAATCTGTCTATAGATACCCCCTCCTCTTCAATAACCTATAATCCAGGTGAACCCTCTCAATCTGCAGGGAAGACAATGAATATCTGGATAAGAGAAATAACTAGTTTTAGAAAAAACTTTGAACATTGAGTCAAAAGACCTGGGCCTCAGTCCTGACTCTATAGCTTACTAACTGTATAACCCCCAAGAAAGCTACTCAAACCTTTTGGGGTTCATGGGCCTCATCTAAAAAACAGGGATAATATTACAGACAGTTCTCATTTTATGTAAGTGGATGGTTCCACAGACCTTTACATAAAGTGATTTTCATGTAACATGAATTTTACCACAGATGTCAGGGAGGGAGGGAGAGAAGAAGGGGGAAAAGGAGCACACGCTCATGGAGGGAAGAAGCCAGCACACAGTTCAAGGACACAAGGGAGCTGGGGACAGAGAAGCAGTCCAGCCACAGACACAAACAGGAAAAGACAGGTAACATGTGGGAGCTGGGGACTGACACACTGCACCCAAATGGAAGACCAACACATAGGGGTCAGACACAGAGATGGGTGGGGCAAAGGTCTTCTCTCTTGATGCCAGAGATCTCAAGCCAGGCCCTGATCCACCACTAGCAGCAGCAGCAGTTTCTCTCATTCATCTGTTGTTCTGCTTTTCTTTTTTTGGCGGGGGGGTGGGGGAGGGAGGAAAAAGAGGCCATGGAGCACTGAACCAAAGGGCAAGAGTGGAGACAGAGCACAGGATTGTACAGTAAAAGTAACATAGGTGTTTCTTTAGAATACAGATTTCTTTCAAGAATTCTTTACATAAAGTAGAATTTGTATAAAGCAAATTTATGTAAAAAGAGAATTGTCTGTATTGTATTTCAAGATCTCCTCTCATTTACCGTACAAGCTGCTAGGTCTTGTGTGGTCCTAAATGGACTTCCTTGGTACTTGAACTGTTTTTTTCCTCCGGATGATTATCATATTTTTTTTTCTTTGACACGGGTGCTCTGGATTTTGGTTATAACACGTCTAGAGCTTCTCCCTTTGGGGTATCAGGAGGTGATTGGTGATTTTTTTCTATTTTACTTTTGCCTCTGATTCCATTAAGTTTTAAATTCTTGAAATATAATGCACCCAGGCTTAAAAACAAAACAAAACACGATTTTAGGGAGTATGATGATTCTTAAATAGTTTCTTTTTGACCTATATAACTGAGTTCTTTTAATATCAAATATCTGACATTTTAAATTTTTTCAATCTTTCGATTGTACTGTACTATTTTTGCTATCTCGTGGAGTTGCTGATTTCTGTCTGGTCTATCCTAGTTTTCAAGGGGTCAGTAACTTGAGTAATGTTTACTATTTTCTCTTTTAAGCGCTTTATTTTCCTTCCAATTTTCTTTCCTCCAGAATTTTTATTTCATTTTTATCTCTTACTTCATTCCTTCTAGGTATTTATGTGGTCCTTGTGGAAAACACATTTTCCCCTGTTGGTCCTCTGCTTATGGTTCTTCCAGAGTTACTTGCTCCTTCTTTTGGAGTATCTCTAGATCTATAACAATTTTTATGCAGATTGTTTTCATTGACTTGCTTATCTCTGCAGTTTTAGTTTCTAAATTGGAGCTTTGTACCAGGGCCATCTTTCACACTCTGCTGCTGTTTTGGGTGGGGTAGTTTTGACTTTGGCTTCCTGTAATGACCTTTTAGAGTTAGGTTCTCCTGGATCTTTAAAGCCCAAAACATTGGATCTTCAGGGTTTCCTATGGCATCTCAAGACAAACAACTAGAAGGGTGGCTGTGCCCAGGTGCCAGCCTCTATGTGCAGCACAAAATACCTGCCAACTCACAGAACTTCAACATTTAGAAACGGCTCTTCACAGACATGGTGAGCTCCCCAGGAACCAACAGTGCCGAGGTCTATCACAACTGGGCTGACCTTTGGAATGTCTTCTTCAACTTGCATAAAAACCTAGTAAAATCCAGTGAAGCAAACTCAGCAGCCCATGAAGAATTTGAGACAATGCTTCTGATTGCTCATTACTATGCCACTCATTCTGCAGCCCAAAGTATCAAGCAGCTGGAGACAGTGGCTGCCCGGCTTTCCATGTCCCTCTTACACCACACTCAACTAATCCATACAGACAAGGCTTTCTATGAGGCAGGCACAGCTGCCGAGGCAGTAGTAGGCTAGAAGAACATAGCATTCATCTTCCTGAACCGCTTCTTGGATCTGACGGATTCAATAGAGTAAGGCACTCTGGATGCCCCTGACCACTCAGATTTCTAGGATACAGACATTCCCTTTGAGGTAACACTACCAGCAAAGCAACATGTGCCAGAGGCCCAAAAGGAAGAAGTTCGGGATTGGGTGCTCACAGTCTCAATAGACCAACGGCTACAGCAGGTTCTACCTCGAGATGAACAAGGCGCCTATGAGGCTTCCCTGGTGGCAGCAAGTACTGGCATCCAGGCTAGGTTGCCCAATCCTGAGGAACAAGATTGAATTTAAGCGACCAGGGAAAGCAGCCAACTAGGACAACGGGTATAAGTTTCTTATGGCCATTAAGACCTCCCACAGCCCAATATGCCAAGATGCCCTT
Organism: Vombatus ursinus; assembly: GCF_900497805.2. Lineage (NCBI taxonomy): Eukaryota > Metazoa > Chordata > Mammalia > Diprotodontia > Vombatidae > Vombatus > Vombatus ursinus. Next base: position 79,979,779 of record NW_020954590.1, read on the forward strand.
AACTTTATTAACCAGTGGTGTCACCCAGCACCAGCTTCTCCTTTCAGTGACCTGAAACAATGGAGAAGATGCTGGGTTGCTGTGTTCTTCTACATCAAAGTTCTGAGTGTAAGGAAAAAAAAAAAACAACTAGAGATCTCAGAGTTCCGGAGACTGGGCAGTCCCCGTGTGAGAACTGCCATACTGCTTTCATAACTGCTATTCCATAGGGTTTCATAGTACCCAATTTAGGGCTTTCTTACTTCCAGTTACTTTCTCAGGGGGGCTTCTATTTTTGCTGCCTATGGATATATAGCCTTGAAGGTCATGCATATTTTTAGTGCATCTCTAGTTACTCAGAAAGGCTATAAGCTTGTTTACCTAAACTGGTGCTGGATTTGCAGCCAGCCCCCTTTCCTAATGCCTGTGACTTTCTGGCTGAATTTTTCTGCAATTCTGAAGAGGGAAAAAAATCACTTATCATAGTTTCTCATTAGATTTTTTGATCATTACTGTGTTTGGTGCAACTTTCAGGTTTTTGCATAAGTTAAATAAAGAAAAGCTGGGTGGTCAGCCTCACCTTTAAGCAACCCTCTTGGCCAGAAATAAAACTGTCATCTTTTTAATCTACTCCCTTCCTTACTTCCCCTAGCCCTCCCAAATTGAGAAGGAACAAGTATTATGTGTATGAAATAGTCTACATTTAAGTCTATATCTAGAGAATTATTATACAGTAATTATATTATCTTATGTTAAATTGTATTAGATCAGATTAGATTAGATAGTTTCATCAAAAATTCTCAATTCTTCCATTTGTTGTTGTTGAGTCATTTCAGCCATGCCTAACTCTCTGTGACCCCACTGAGGGTCTTCTTGGCATTACCATTTCCTTCGCCAGCTCATTTTATAAGTGAGGAACTTAGGCAAACAGGGTTAAATGACTCACTTAGGGTCACATAGCTAGTTAATTGTCTAAACTCAGGTCCTCCTGACTCCAGGCTAAGCATTTTATCCACTGCACCACCAAGCTTTACTTTTCTTCCCTTAAGTTCCTTCTTTTTCCCTGTAGGAATATATTCCACTTTGCAGGGTTATTATTCCTGGTTCTAAAATTATCTCTTTTGCCTTCAGAACACTGTATTTCAAGATCTCCTCAAATATATTGTATTATTGCAGAGATAGAAAACCAAGTCCTTTGTGTAATATCCTTATCATTAACTCACAGAAAAAAAATTGTTTTTCTCTAGCCACAAAGGCTGAGAAAGCAACATCCTTAAGAGTAGGTAGTGTGGAGGATGGAATGCTGGTCTTGAAGTCAGGCTACCTGGGTTCATCTCTCAGCTCTGACATTTACTCACTGTGTGGTCACTGACAAGTCACTTAGCCTCTCTGAACCTCAGGTTCTTCATCTGTAAAATAAGGGAGAATACTACCTACATTAGCTATCTTACGGGACGGTGGGAGGAAAACACTTTTAAAGTCTTAAAAGTGCTACATAAATGTAATTCTTTTCTTCTTATCTAACATCATAATATTTGCATATGACACTGTTAAAAAGAAATGAAACAGAGGGAGAATATGTCATTTAAATTATATCCAGTATATTCTTAATATCATTTTGAATAGCTGCAATTTTATTATCTTGAAGAAACCCAACATGTCTTTAAGGAGAAAAGTATGTATGGAATATGTATGGTAATATGTATGGGAAAAGGGGAGTAAATGGAATGTGGATACATTTTTTCTTTACACAGAATAAGGAAAATAAAAGCAGAAAGGGACTATATATCATGTACAAAGAAAGATGCAACAGAGAGGTTTTCCTCAAACTCTGTCCTTTGTCCACAAAAATAAAGGTATCCATGTACCTTCATGTCAGAGTTGGAACCAGCAGACTTATCATTCCCAGGCCACAGCAATAAGCAAGACAAACAACAATGGAATTCCAACTCTATTGTATCTTCACACTATATTATCTTTCATTTAGAAATACCTAGATAATTGGTTTAATTTTTCCATTTTGATCAGGCTCTAGAGGTTTATCTTTAGAGTTTTCTCCAAATACTCCCATGAAAATCTAATAGAAAGTTCAAGTAAGACATTAAATTTATTCTGGAACCACCTTCCAATTTCCCTTAACCCAGTATTTGTTCTCATGGTTTCACCAGACCATGTTGCCTCCTGAAGGGGATGCACACACTCTGAGAACTACACTCAACCACAGCTCATTTAGGCTTTGGCTTATGTAAGTAACACTGTAATTTATTATAGCTGGCATTTATATAACTAAGGGTTTGCAAAGTGCCAGATATAAATCTTCTCCGGACAAGCAAGTAATGTAGGGACTATTATTATTGCCATTTTATAGGAAACTGAGGCTAAGGAAGTACTACACAAATGTCAGCTATTATCATTATTATTAAGTGACTTGACCAGAGTCAAGTTAAGGTAAAGAAGTTATCTGAGGCAGGATTTGAATTCAGGTCTTTCTAAATCCAACTCCAACATTCTTTTTGCTATACCACCTTGTTTCTTAATCTCACAATTTTAATGTTAAAAAAAAAAAGACACGCCTCGCTACACACAAAACCCTAAATATTTTTTAAAAATTCTTCAGTTCACCAATCCTCCAACAACAAAATGGTGGAGAACTCTTCACCTCAAATATCAACTCTCCTAGGGTGATTTCAGATTTAGGGCAGGGAGATGGGAAGGGGAATGAGCTTAAGCAAATGATCCTTCCCATGCTAACAATGTTCTCCTAACTTTTAAATCCTCCCAAACCTATGAGCACAATATTTCCTATCCTATTTTCCCCTTCTTTGCCATTTGATTTTGCAACTCCTTTTTTAAACTCTGTATTACATATGCAAAATAAAAAATTTTCAAATAAAAATGTCAGTGAGAATCAGAGTCCATGAACATGAGGCATGATTCGTATAGCCGGAACCCTCAGGGCAGTCAGGCTCCTACATTCTTGGCCAGATGACACTTTGGGTGGCATTCAAAAGGCCTCACATGTATTATCACATCTGCAAGCTATGGCTGTTATGAGCTTCTTTAGGCTGAATCTGGGTTCTGAATCATAAACACAAGGCTGCATTTATTAAGTCAGCATTTGAAGGACTTTGGTAACATTAAAAGACTTGAAGATCATGAGGAATTTCTAAGACGTGGCAATGGCTCTAAAGGCAGAAGCATAAAGTTAATCTTATAGGAAACAAAATGCCAGAGTAGGGCTCTCTTAGCTTTTCAAACCAGTTGGCATTTATTTAGCACTATAAGATTTACATAGTACTTCATTCACATACATTATGTCATTTGATCCTCAAAACAACCATGTGAGGGAAGAAACATAAATGCTATTGTCCCCATCCTACAAATGAGGAAACCTAGCTGGCTCAAAGGAGGAGAAGGGAATAAGCATTTATATAGCACTTGTGCTAAATGCTTTTCAAATATCTCATTTGATGCTCATAACAACTCTTCAAGGTAGGTCTGGTTATTATACCAATTTACAGTTGAGGAAACCAAGGTTAAGTAATTTGTCCAAGGTCTCATAGATGTCTAAGCCTATATTTGAACTCAGGTCTTTTTGACTCCAGGCCCAGCTCTATCCACTACACAATCTTGCTGCCTCAGAGAGGTAATATAATTCCCATAAGAAGTACTGAAGGGGCTGCAAGTGGAAAAAACTTAAAAAGCCCTGGGTAAGTCATGAGAGCTTTAAGAAGTGTAATGGCTGAAATTAAAGTAAACTGAGTCACAAAGTTCCAAGCATGATGAATTTGACATATCACAAATTTGCCAATAAATAGAGTCTAGCCTCCTCAGATAAGCTAAGACCTCCACTGAGGGGGAAGGAGCCTCCAAAACACCGGAAAACAGCATGATATGCAGCAAAAAAAAGCATGACTGATTACAACACCTGCAGCATCATAGCAGCAAAAACAATGCAACTGACTGGACATTTGGGGCTAGCAACAACCCCTCCTTCCATCCTGCTATCCAGGAAAGGGTGATTGATAGAGTCCATCTGCTTGTTAGTAGAACACAGACAATAGACTTCTTTGATATGGAGTGATTCACAGGAAAGCTAAACTTCTGATTCTAAGAGAACATATTTCTACTAATTGTCCAAGGACAGCAAAGTGCTGTAGAGATAAAAGGTTTCATTTAATTAAAAATTATTTAAGGGAAACAACTCTTAAACTTAAGAAAGCAGGCTTCTTTTAATTACAATGTTTTAATAAGGTAAGTGAACTTTTAAATTTAACTTAGAGAAGAAAGACATTACATTTGGACCTTTAAATTTTGGAAGAAGGGTGATACTGAATAGAAACAACTATAAAATAAAATTAATCAATGAAAATCAGTTTGATTTTCTCAGAAGCAATTCTGGAACTCAACCACTGCACCAGAACTGCACAAAAATATGAAAATGACTAGTTAAACTATTTGTAGCTTGATTCACCTTCACAGATAGGGTAAATATAACAAACCATGTGGCCATGTGATGATATGCTGGGAGAATGACACAAAGATAACTGCACCAAAAAAAGTCCTTTTATTAAGGGGAATTGTTCTGTGAAGTTTGGATTCAGTCAAAGGGCCACACTCAAGGGCTTAGAGGGTCACATGTGGCCTCAACACCACAGGTTCCCCAGCCCTGGGCTAGGCATTGTGCTAGGTGCCAGGGTATTAAAACAAAAACACAGTCCCTGCCCTCAAGGGGCTTAAATCCTACGCAGGAGAAACATGTACATAGGTAAGTAAGCACTAAACAAATACACACTAAGCAAATACAAACTAATTGGGGGCAGGAGGGAAGATCTAACTACTGGAAGCAAATTCAAGGGGTACTTGAGCTAAATCTGGATGATGCTGGGACTATAGGAGGGGAAGTAAGGGAACACACTCCAGGCATGGGAGGCCTGTGCAAAGGCACAGAAACAGGAGATAGAGACAAGATGCATGGGGAATGTATGGGAAGCAGCAAGTAGGCCCGTTTGAATGGAAAGTAGTGTGCATAAGAGGGAGTAATGTGAAATCAGTCTGGAAAGAAGCTGGAGCCAGATGGCAAAAGGCTTTAAATGCCAAAGTGAGTTTCCATTTTCCTGGTAGCAACAGGGAGCCAATGAAGCTTTCTTAGCAGGTGAGTTCCTTGTGCTGTAGGAATATCAATTTGGCAGCTATGTGGATGATGCATTGGAACAGGAAGAGATCATGGGAAGAGAGACCAATTAGGATGCTACTGAAATAGTCCAGGAAAGATGTGAAGAAAATCTAACTTTGGTAAATGGCCACACGAGTACATAAAACTGTAACGGACGTGACGATGAAGATAACTTTATTCAGTGATCCAGATAAAGAACTTGGTAGGAAAGTATGCAGATTTTCCAGATCATGGGGTACCACACCCCCTACTTAACTCCTGTGAAGGTCTAACTGTATAATGTCTAACTGTATAATATTCTTTTCTTTCACACACATAATGTAGCTTTGTTGGCCTCTCTTGATCAGAGAAAGGCAAGTGATTAGCCAGCAGCAGCCAAGAGACTAATGTGGTACTCTCAAGAAGAGCATTATCTTATAAAATGATCTCTCTCATGTTTACTGTTACCCTTCCCAAGAATGAGGACACTGATCCCTAAAATTCATAAGCAAAATCTGCATAGGTTTCTCTCACCACAGAAACACACACACACACACACACACACACACACAATATCCCTATTTGGACAAGAAGTTATTTTTTTTCACAGGAGAAGGATAGTTACTTACACATAAATATTTTGCTGAGTTGTTCAATTTAATTTTGGCCTAAGCTGATACTGCTGCAGAAAGGGATTGCCAGACATATGTGTTCCCAGGCTCCCATGAAATATTTGAGGTAGGGTGCACATAATCCGTAATTCTACTGTCTTCAGTAAGGAACTTTTTGCCTTCATGCAAACTTCCCAAACACAGAAAGAAAAGAAATCATTAGCCTTGCATTCTACCTTGGAAGAATGAGAAAGTGAAAACAAACAAACACAAACTAGGGTATAGGGTAGTAAAAATAATCTAATGTTACTTAACCTCACCCAGGGGTCTCACTGATCCTCAGTAATTCTTCTCATTTTTCATCAACTCCCAATAAGACTTCCCATGGCTATTCTTCTAAATCTTTTCCACTCCCCTAAAAATTTCCAACTGCCAATCTCACTCTCAATTGGTGTGACCACTTCTATTTTACTGAGATGTTTGTTTTCCTGAGGTCATTTGGCATAAAGTCCCTCAACTCCCCTCTTCCACCCCTCAAAAGTTCTCCATATTGCTAATTCTTACTCTTATTCTTAAGGGAGTTTAAAATATATAAAATGCTTTTCTCCCAATAACCCTGTTAGCTAGAACTCTATTATACTCATTCTACACATCAGGAAATTAAAACTAAGAGGCTAAGTGACTTATCCAAGGTAACAGTAAGTCTTAGGATTCAAACCCAGGTCCAATGCCCTTTCTATATACTTCACTACTGCTCACCTTCCCTTTGGTCTCAAAGGAAACAGTTTTCTTCCTTTCCAGGGCCAACCTCTCCTCCTGGGTCCTCAATTCAGCACTGCTCCCTTTTCTTCTCTTTCCTCTTTGGTCTCTCTACCTCTATTTCAGGGGTTCTTAACCTGGAGCAATTTAATATTTTGATAATTATATTTTAATACATTTGTCTTCCCTGTATTTTATTTTACACATTTACATGTTTTAAAACACCTGAGAAGGGCTTTACCAGACTGCCTGGGGCGGGGGGATCCATGACACACACACAAAGTTAAAAACCCCTCTCTACTGTTTCTATGCTTGGGTCTCTGCAATATTGGGGAAGCGGGGAACCTGCCCTTGTCTCAGATGCCTCATTTGTCTGTCAGGACACTGCACACTTCTGGTTATTTTCCTTCTCTGATTTTTCCTCCTGTTTTGTTTTGTTTTTTTTTAGCTCCTCTTCCTGATTCCTTAATGTAGGATTGTTCCACAAGGCTCCACAAAGTCTCTTGCCATTAACCCCTTTCTCTTCTCAAATGCAATAACACATGTAAAGAACACTGAAAACTTTAAAATTCTATATAAATGCCAATTATTATCATTATTCTTTACTTTTCTACTGTCTTCCTTGGGGATCTCATCTTCTCCTACAGGTTCAACTATCTTTTATGCAGATGCTGTCCAAATCCAGACTTCCAATCCAAACTACCCTCCTGGGTTCACAAACTGCATTTCCAACTGCCTGTACCTACTGTAAGCATTATCTTCACCTAAAACATGTCCCACTTCACAAAATCCCTCTATTTCTGAAAAAGTCACCCAAGGAAAACATCCCTTCATCTTTGATTCCTTTTTCTTCTTTAATCTCCAGTCTTTTCAACTCTGCTTTTAGGATATCTCTTCCCTCCAATCTCACCCTACTTTCAGCTCTCATCTCTTCTTTCCAGATTACTATAATAATTTCCTGACAGATCTTCCTACCTGTTTTCTTATTCCTCCAATGCATCTTTCTCCATGTGGCCACAGTTCTGATCACATCACAAGGCTGCTCAAAACTCTTCAAGGACTCCCCACTACCTCCCAAAGGAGGTAACACAAACCACTGTGTGAAATCTGGGCAAATCACCAAGCCTCAGTTTCTTCATCTGTAAAATGAAGGAGCTGGGATTAAATGACTTCTCCAGTCCCTTTCAGCAGCAGCACCCTTTAAACCACTGGACACTGAAAACTAATCCTGCAGCTGAACCTTTTTGGGTGCATTGTCTCTCCCAGTTAGGTGAAGTCCTGGAGAGCAGGGATTGCCTTGCTTTTCCATTTGTATCCCCAGTGCTTAGCACATGGCAAGTATTGAAATAAATGGTTCTTCTTCATTCATTAAATTTAGGACCTCATGACATTTACCTTGATATCTAAGGCTTTCCACACCTGGTCTCAAACCATTCTTCCTGCCTATGCCATAGTACTCCTTTTCAAATACACACCATACCCTGAACACAATCTGAGGTTTCTCACCTCCAAGTCTTTGCTCCCAACATACCCTAAAAATACCCATCCTTATTCCTCAAGATACTAACTGTGTTTTAAAGTCTAGTTCAAAGGCATGTATCTTTGAAGTCCTCGCAAATACTAACCTCAGCCTCACCACCAAATCTCTCCTTCCTCAGAGCTGGACAGGCAGCATGATAGTGTGGAATGGTTTTTCTCACTCCTCATGCTTCTTGACCTCTCTGCAGTCTCTAATAGTATTGATCACCCTCTTCTCTCCAGGTTTTTTGAGACACTGCCCTCTACTAGTCCTCTTATCTATCAGACCACTCCTTCCCAGTCTCATTTGCTGGATCTTCATCCAGATCATATCTAGAGGTTCCCCACTAATTAACACTAGAGGTTCCCCAAGATTCTGTCCCAAGTCCTCTTCTCTTCTCCTTCTAGACTATTTTGTTTGGTGATCTCATCAGCAGTTCCCATGGTTTCAAGCATCATTTCAATGCAGATGATTCTCAGGTCTATTTATCCAACCCTAAGCTTTCTCCTGACCTTCAGTCTGGCATTTTTCTCCTGCAATCTTTACAACTGCCAATTGTACATCTTACTAAACATGTCCGAAACTTTTGAACTCATTAATTTTCCCTTCAAACCTTCCTTTCTTCCTAACTTCCCTATTACTGTGGAGGACATTATCACCCTCCCAATCACAGTTCTAGGCTCAAAATCTATATATCATCTCTTACCCTATCCCCTACCCCATATCCAATCAGTTGCCAGGTCCGGTTGATTCTACCTTCACAAGATTTCTCATATACACCTGTTTTTTCCTCTGACACTGCCACTACCCTAGTGCAGTCCCTCATCGCCTCAGACCAGAACCACTGCAACAGTCTGCTGGTTGATCTCACTTCTTCAAGTCTCTCTCTATTCCAGTCCATCCTCTAGTCCAGCAGTTATCAACTGATTTTCATAAAGTGCAGATCTGACCATGTCACCCTGGATTCAATCAGCTCCAATGGTGCCTTAATCCCTCTAGGATATGAAACTGAAAATCAATAACCCACTTTATTTAATTATTGACTGAGACTTAGGAATTAGTTTGATTTAGCGAACAGTTTGACTTCTTAACATTAAGGTCTATAAGATGGTTTGACTTCTTGAAAAGACTAACAACCATTTCTGGAGGCTACAGCCTGGACTGACTGAATTGATGTGGTGCTAAGATGTGCTGCTGTGGGCTGCAAAATTTCCAATCAGCAACAGGCTTTGAGTATAAGCAATAATCAGTTTATTTAGGGAGACCGTGGTTCCTAAGCAATTGAAATCCCAGACATGTCATGGATGCCCACTGCTTAAGGGTGGCCAATATTTATAGTGATTGAGATAACACTAAAAATAGAATAAGGCAGTACAATTTCACAATTGGTTGACACTAGAAGTGGGGAAAATTCCATGATTGGTTGAGGGGCATGCACATTAATCATAACCACTTTGTCAGCAGGCTTTTAGGTCATTAATTCCTGGTCATTAACTGCAGGTTTTTCTCAGAAAAAGTATTCCACCTGCCACCTCAGCAGAGGTTTTCATAAGAAATCAAACATTTGGTGTTTTGTTCAGCATTATCATGGGAATTAAGGAAGTGGTGGGCAAGAGGAAATTTTATAAGGGAGTAGTGACAATTGATTCATAGGGATGAGGGGTGCTGATGCTGCAGTAACAAGCTCTAGGGTTAAATGTAATGTAATTCTCTATAACACAGTGAAATGATTTTATTCTACAATCTACAATGATATCACTAACACAAAAATCAATATCATTAATATATGAGGTTATTAGGTCCTATTATATATAACTCTTAACCCAACAACATGACTAGCAATCTCAGCTCTATTCAGTCTAACATCAATCACCACAAACTGAGTAAATACTGATTAAATTGGAAAAGGGTATCAAAATTTTCTTCACAATGCAAGGCCGTAAGCCTAGCATGGGACCACTATGGTGTGTGTGGTTGATGACACAGGACTTTCTAGATTTTCCAGAGGATGTTGACCCAGTTTTCCCTTTATCATGAACTTTGGAAATACCCTTTTGCAAGTAAATCAACATGATTATGCCAAATGTAAATACAGCCTACACTTCTACCAAGTGTATAAAAGACTGCTCTGTCTGGCCACTATGGGGCTCAGGATCTCACTCATTGACAGTTACTTGCCTTGCTACTAAACTATCATGCTCAGACTTGGTGCTGTTTCTTTTCATTGCAGATTATTACCGCAACAAGGATCAAATAAAAAATGCTGTTTGGCTTTTGAAGCCCTTCATAACTTGGACCCTTCCTGTCTTTCCTGTCTTCTTATCCCTTACTGCCCCCAATATATTCCTCATTCAGTGACAATAACCCCCTTACTTGAAGAAACCTGTGTTTCTTGAACACAGAACACCTCATCTCCCTACTCCAGACTGTACCCCAAGCCTGGAACTTTCTGTCTAGTAATTTCACCTTCTTCCTTCCCTAGTTTCTTTCAAATCTCAATATTTGTTCCACCTTCTGCAAGAAGCCTGTTCTAGTCCTCTTTGATTTTGGTATCTTACCCCTGAAATGATCTCCAATTTATATGGGATCAATCTTGTTTGTACATAGCTGTTTCCATATTATCTCCGCAATAGACTGTGAGTTCCTTAAGCAGACTGGTTGGGTTTTTGTTTATTTGTCTTTTTGTTGTTGCTTTTTTGCCTTTCATGTTATCCCAACACTTAGCACAATGCCTGGCACATAATACCTAGTAACAAACCCTTGTTGACTTGACTTGCATGAGAGCTAGATTTGGAGTCTGAGGTTCTGGGGTTCCAATTCCATTTACTGCTCTCTGATACTGGGGCAAATCACTTCACTCCTCTGAAAACCTGTTCTAAAATGAGGGAACTGGATGAGAAAAGTTCTAAGGTCCCTCCTGGCTCAACCTAGGATCCTATCACCTCCCTGGAGCATTTAAAGGGTCTGCTTTGTGGCTCCAGGTGGGAGGAGAAGGGTCACCGCCCCCCCCAGACCTAGAGAGAGGAGGTTCCCCCGCCCCCCCCAGGCGAGGCCCGCAGGCTCCAGCACCTGGGGGAGGAGGGGCGGGCTCAGGAAGGGGGCGCCTGGACAGGGAGCCCTCCTCCTCCTCCGCCTCCAGCCCAGCCCCCAGCCCCACCTCCTGCCCCCCCCGCCCCACCCCGCACTGTCGGCCGGGAAGGTCACTCACCGCTCCTCGGAGCACAGCAGCAGCTACTGCTCCCAGGGCTTCACGCGGATGAAAGCCATGGTCCCCCGTGCTTGGGGCCCCCTCGAAGAGCACTTCACAATTGCACCCTCTCGAAGAGCACAACGAGAGACGAGCAGAGACAGAAGGGCTGGGAGGGTCCCCCCTCCCAGCCCGTAGCCCCAAGGCGCGCACGCACGCGCCGTATTCTCACCCTTCTGTGCTCCTAGCGGGCTCGGGCTGGAGGGAGTCCCGGCGCCGGGATGCTCGAGAGCGCCTCAGTGCGCGTGTGCGAGGACCCGAGCTCCGCAGGGTCCGCGGTGGTGGGGAGGTGGGGGCGGTCACCGAGGTCGGTGCGAGGACGCGGCACCTTCTCGTTTTTTCTCTCCCTGAGTCGTGCACGGAGTCCCAGCTCGAAGGGGCTCCCGGGATTTCAGGTGGCCGTGGTCTCCGTCCCCTTCCTACTGAGGCTTGAGCTTTCTGAGAAAGATGCTACGACTTAAAAAAAAAAGTTATTGTTTATAGTCACGACCGCATTACCGCATTTTTATTTGCTGCATCCCTTCAAGAGCGGGGACTTCTTCCCCAATTTCTACGAGAAACAGACTCCACTCAGTTTTTTTAAAAAATGTTTTTATACCGTCATAGTTTTTTGTTTTGTTTTGCTTTGTTTTTATATCACCATTTTCCAAGTAACTTTTTCTCTCACCCTCCTTTTTTGTGGACCACTTGGACACTTTACTGAAGTCTCCGAATAATGTTTTTAAATGAATAAGATAAAAGCATATACTATTAAAAAGGAAACCGAATATTTTAAATAGTTTTAAAAATATTTTCTTTAAAAAGTTAATAGACCCCAGGTTAAGAATCCCGTTATAGAAGATTGATAGTGACATACAGGGGAAGTTTTGAAGCTACTTTTAAAATCAAAATTATAATTGGGAGATAATTTCATAGATTGCTGCTTAATTCTTGGTTGTAAACATGGTCAAATTAATAAACAAGTATTCCCAGAGGAAGCCAATTAAGTAGGACTTTTGTTGGATTTCTGAGAAATAAAACTATATAGATTATAGCATGCAGTTTGATGGACAGCCTACAGAACTTGTCCATAAGCATGTGTATCTGGAGCAGATAGTACAGAGGGACGAGAAGTTGGGCTTAGAATTGAACAGGAAAGCAGGATGCATTATATCTTTGGGAAATTGTAGTGCTCCCCAAACTTATACCAGAAACAAACTCCACTTTTTTAAAACAAACTTTATTAATGTTTTTTAATATCATCATAGTTTGTTTTTTTTTATTTTTCACGTCATCCTAGTTTCCCCAGTAACTTTTTTCCTCCCTCTCCCAGAGAGCCATCCCATATAACAAATAGTGTTGTATTTTAAAGGAAAAAAAGAATGGGAAAATCTGGAAATATGTGCCATGGGCAACATTTGTGGACCTCTCACCTCTGCAAAGGAAGGTGCAAAGATGGGAGTCTTTTCCTATCACTTCTTTTGAGCCATGTTTGTTCTTTATAATTTTGCAAAATTCACTTTTAATTTCTGTGTATGGTGGTTCTTTTTATTTACATTTTTGTAATAGTTGTCTATTGTTTCCTCAACTTTGCTTACTTCACTCTACATTAGTTCATGTAGGTCTTGTCATACATCTGTCTTCATCATTTCTTATAGCACTGTAGTATTTCATTACATTCATATACTACAATTTGTTTAGCCATTCCCTAATCTATGGATATCTACTCCCCCCCCATTTCTTTGCTGTCACAAAAAAATGCTACTACAAATATTTTGATATACATGGGGACTTTTTTTTTTTTTTAATTGATGGCCTCCCTTGGGTATAAGCCCAGTAACAGAATCTCTGAGTCAAAGGGTATAGACATTTTAGTTATTATTTGCATAATTCCAAATTCCTTTCCAAAATAATTGTTCTGCTTCACAATTGCACCAACAAAACATTAGTATGCCTATCTTCCCATAATCCCTCCCCATTCACTATTTCCATGTTTAGCCTCTTTGCCAATTTGCAGGGTTTTGAGGTACAACTTCATGTTTGTTTTGATTTGTATTTCTCTTCTTATTAGTGATTTGAAGCATTTTTTCACATAATTATCAATAGTTTATAATTCTTTTGAGAATTGCTTCTTAATATCCTTTAACTACTTATCTATCTACATATATATTGTATGTGTGTATATGTGTATATATATTTATACATATACACACACACTTTATATATCTCTGTCTTTTAACTATTTATGTTGGATAGCAAACCCTTATCAGACACATTTGATATAAATTTTTTTTCCCATTCAACTGCCTCCCTTCTTACCTTGGATGCATTAATTTTGTCTTCACAGAAGCTTTACAATTTTATGTAATCAAAGTGATCTATTTTATCTTTGGTTAGGAATACATTTCTTACCTATAGCTGTAAGTAGTATGATTTTCGATTCAATTTTTTTCATAGTATGATTGTTAATATTAAAGCCACATACCATTTAGAATGTATTGTAGAATATGGCATAAGGTATTGTCTAAGCCTAATTTCTGCCAAAATTCTCTCCAGTTTTCCTAGCAGTTTTTATCAAATAGGGAGTTCTTTCCTAAGTAATTTATATTTTCAGGTTTATTGGATACTGGGTTATTGAATTCTCTTATTTCTGACTTCTTGTCTAGTCTGTTCCATTGATTTACCTTTCGGTTTTTTAACCAAGACCAGATAGTTTTGATGATTGCTGTTTTATATTATTTTGAGGTTTGGAAATGCAGTTCCCCCTTTGTCTTCTACTTCTTTTAATATTTTCCTTTGATATTCTAGATCTTTTGTTTTTCTAAGTGAATTTTGTTATCATTTTATCAAGATCTATGACATATTCCTTTGATCATTTAATTGTTATAGTATTAAAAATGTAAATTTTAGTTGTATTGTCATTTTTATTTTATTGACACAGCCTAGCTGTGAGTACTGAATATTCTTCCAGTGATTTAAGTTATTCTTTGTCTTTAAAAACCACTTTGTAATTGGATCTACAAAGCATTTTGTGTGATTTAGTAGCTTCATCCTTATATATTTATGCATTTTGTAGTTATTTTCAGTGAGATTTCCCTTTCTATTATTGCGTCTTAGATTTTGTTATTTCCTAGAAATTGTGGACCTGGATAAAAACTCAGACAAACTAGATGTTCAGTAAATATAGTGAGGCATTTATTCAGGGTCAAGGAAATGCAATTCATAATAGCCACTACCTTGTTTAGACATGGGTGTTTGGGCAGAAAGGGGAGAAAGGGAATTTTTATGGGGTTTAGTCATGGGAAGCAGAAGGAAGGAGTATAGCAGAGAGATAGTACGGCCAACTGCAGGAGAGACTGATGCAGAAGTGTCCTTGTAGTAGACGTTCCCCACTATTGGTCAAGGTGGACCAAGAGTCTTCCTTAGACTAATGAAGCTTGGGTCAGCTCCAGGTGCTGCTGAACCACAATAGTGTTAGTAACATGGCCCAATATGAGAAGTGGCATGTAGGCAACACATGATTCCCAAAAAGAGGAGCAAGGTACATGTAAGGTAAACGCATACATGTATGATGCATACATGCATCGGTTCCATTTGATTTCAGGTAAGAATAGTATAAGCAGCCAAGGGAGATGTCCCTGAAAAAAAAAGGGCTGCATAAGTTCTACTTGTTCTTTACATCATGACTAATGGGAAAATAGGCTTAATGTGAATGTGTAAGTAGAGCCTATATCAGATTGCACAAAGTCTTGGGAGGGGGGAGAAAATTTAAAACTCAAAATCTTATGGAAGTGAATGTTGAAAACTAAAAATAAATTAATTATTAAAAAAAAAAGAGGGGCTGGGTAACATCTTTAAGGCCAAAGAATCAAACTCATCCTTGCTGGGGGAGGAAAAAACCTCTGAGCTGGGAATGCCAAAAGTCACATCTTTCAACCAAGGGTTTATAAGTTGGCAGTGACCTACCCCCAATATCCATTTTATCAGCGCATTTCATGTTGAATAACAGGTGTCCTTTTTAGCCATCTGGTCTTCTGGAAACAACTTCTCTTGGACCTTTTGGCCTCTTCAGTAGATTTGTTTTTCTGGTTCCATATCACTTGTAGATTCTTGATGTTCTTGCTAGAGTTTTACAAAACAAATCTCAATACACTTTAGTACAACTTCTTAAACATTACTTCTACAACAATTAGTTAAAACCAGCTCAAACTTCATGGTTATGACAACATTAAATTAGGAACCCATAGTTCACTTGAAACTAAAGAGAATTTTAAATACCCCTTTGCTGTTTCTATCTTTATCTAAACTCTGTACCTGGCATAAACATTGCTAACAACAAGCTAAAGGAAGCCTCTTAAAAAAAAAAATCTGAGAATCAAACTTGTAAACGAGTCCTTCTGGTTAAAGATTTAAAATTTACCAGAGTAGACATGTAAGCTAAAGGTAAGGTTGCTTGTCTAGATGAGCATTGGCTTCATTATCATTTAACTTCCTACAATGTAAGTTAGCAAACTGTTCTACTGATTTATTTAAGAAATTCAAATATGAACTAAAAAATCAAAAGCTAAATATTTTTAAAATTACCACAGAAGGTAGAATTCTCAAAACCTTTTAGATTTCTGAAAACCTTTTTAAAATAAATTTTTTCTCAAAATTTTATTCATTTGCAGTTATTTAGAACTCCAAATTTTAAATACCACTTAATTTCAATTAATTCCAATTCAATTTCTATTCATTTCTCCTCTTAAGAGGAGTAGAGATTGATAAGGATCTAATCCTTAAATAAAAACATAAGTTACAGAACATTTCTTATAAGAAGATAACTTCTAATACACAAATGAATTTACTTAGAAGTTACCAAGTTAACTTCAATTGTAGTTAAAAAAAAAAGTCCTGGGATATGTAAATACTCTAAGTAATCAAGTTCAAAACAATACCTGTCAAATAAGTTATATATAGTAAAACATGTGTGTACTATAGGGCATATTCTAAAAATAGATATTATTCCCAAATTAAATAATAAATCTTAATAAAATTGACCTTTCTCTTTGAGGTAAATATTCCATAAGTTACTTTCCCCTAAGGAAACTGATTGCACTAAAATTCTTTTAATTAAAATAAAACTCAAGATGTTTCTGATTTAAACATAACCAATTAATAGATTCATATTTTGGCCCCAAGAACTCTTACATCGTCATCTGTTCTGAAAATTTTAAGGACTTTTTTTCCAGTACACAAATAGACATAACTATGAACAGGCAAATAACAAGGCCAAAGACTCATTTACTTTGTTGTTCAGGATATGGTATTGCAACAACCAGATTCATCAGAAAAATCACAACTTAACTTGGTCTTGTTAGAGAGATTTGCTATGAGATGAAAAAACAGGGACATGATCATGACAATATCAAGACTGGTCCTCCAGGCCCAAGCTCAAGGGCACAGAATAACTTAGCCCATGTATGACAGAGTAAAGTATCTTCAGTAACATTTGATTTCAGGTAAGAATAGTGTAGGCAGCCAAGTGTATGGCAGGATACCACAGCCTGGCTCAGAATTAACCAGGTGGAAAGATTTCTTGTATGGGAAATTGAGCCAAAAAGGTTCACCCTTAGCTTTCCCAAGGTCACCCTCCCAACCTTATTCGTAAGGACAAATACCTACTTGCCTTTGATCACAGAAGTCGCTCCCATTGATCTGCTGGCATTTTCATGAAGAAGTGAAACATTTGGCCAAGGGACACAACATACCTGAAAATGAAGCTCAGAAAGAAAATTCAGGGTCCCAAAAGGTTTCACCTCAAACAACAAAACCTTACTTATCATAGTGGGGCTAGACACAATTGTTATCAACACTCTCAAGTGGATGCAATAAATTAGCTAGCACATAAAAATTTATTGTCTTCTAAAAAAATGGCAGAATGGTAAAAAAAATGGTAGAATTCTTTTCTACAAATATTTCTCCTTCTCAAAAACAGCTTAAAACTCATCCTGACGTAAAAAAAAGTCAGTCATTAGAAATTAATATATTGTATATTAATCCTTTCAATACAAAAAAAATGATCGAGTGGAGTCCACCAAATTGGTTCAAGATGTAACTTCAGTACAGAATATTCCAAATATAACTTCATAATTATCATAACCACAAATTAGCACATGATTAATTTCTGTACCATAAATACACATTAAAAAATTTTTTTTTCTCATTTGAAAAGCAATTGTAATAGGGAAAGCCCTGTTCTGTAAGTAAACCAATATATAAAATTTTTTCACAGAGATGATAACATTTCCCTGACCTGGCTATCACAAATGGCTTTTAAAATCACAATCTCTTTAGGTTGGAAAGATGTTAGTACAACACATTTCATCACAGATCCAATTAGTAAAAAGTAACTTGTGGGGGCTAAACTCGTTAAACTGAAGAACAAAGGCAACAGGAATTGGTAATAAATTCTGAGTAATTACCCCAAATAGGAAAATATATCATGCTGTAGATGAATTCACATAGGACAAATGAATTCCACGTTAAAATTAGTAGGAAATGTATATAAGGCTTTACCAGGACACATTTTGACACTTTGTCAGGAGACATTCACAACTGTGATTGTTGGGTCAACTCAAAATTTTCTGGACCAAATCTTATAAGTCATTGCTGTTAAAATTTCTCACTTTAAGATTCTGGGTAGAAAACAGATTTTTGGTCCAGGCGAAAAAGCTCTGAAGAGTTAAACTTCATACTGGCAGGGTGTGGCCCTTCTTACTTTGGAAGAAATCCTTGAAAGTTTTCACTCAACACAAAAAGAGTCGATTCTCAATTTGCACCATACAAAGAAACAAAATAGAGCACTGAAGATCCCAATAAGACAACATTCATAAAGTGCTTGATAGGAGAGTATGGGTAAGGACTGATGCTAGGCACTCTGTAAACAAGAGCTTCCTACAAAGCTCTGAAAAGGTGGGTGAGCACAGCTACCAGATGCTTATCTCACTTCATTTGCAGCAGACCAAGAAGGTAAGGCTGTGTGGTTCGATAGGTAAGAATATGAATTAAGTCTCTTCGCATTGTAATTTCTAGGCCTCAGCTAAAATTAAATCACTCTACTGTAACCTGAGCGTGAAGTGTTAAAGTCGTCCTAAGTCTGTTGCAAGAGCCTAATGTTCAGAAGTATTTCTCAAACACAATTACTTCAAAGTGTTAGCAGGGCTGGTAAGATCTTAGGGTTCTGCTTTTGGCAGATGAGGACATATTAGAGATTTCTGCTTTATCAAGCTCATAGTAAAACATTATAAATATCTATTGTATTTCTAAATGAACTGTTTACATCATTAACAAATGAATCTATAACCATTTAATCCAAAAGAATCTGGATCTTAAAAGTAATTACCATTTTAACAAAAGGTATAACATAGCAATTTTTCTGTCATTAAAAAAATTGGTATAATTAACTTTTTTCTCCCATCTAATTTCATTTATGATTTCTTAAAATATAGGACGGGAAAATAGCATCTCATTGGGATTCAAACGGAAATACTTGACCATGCCTTAAACTCAAATCACTCTAGCTCTCACTGATTGGCCAACAACAGGTCCCAGTCCCAGCCTCACTTAGTCATTGTTTGGGTTTTGATGGCTCTGAGTGAGTGTAAATAGCGATTGTTTCTGTTGTGGCCAGAAACCCTGAGAATCTTCCCCTCCCAGACTGATTTCTTTTCTTTCTTTTCTTTTCTTTTCTCTTTTTTCTTTCCTTCCTTCCTTCCTTCCTTCCTTCCTTCCTCCCTTCTGCAGGTAAAAGAAGCAATTTTTTGCCTCGTCTCTTACCTATCCTTAATCACCGCATGGTTTTGGCCTCAGGCAAACTGAGACCTGGGAAAGACCTTAGCTTTAAAAGACCAAGGTCTCCCACTGCATCTGGAATTTCCAGTCAGCCTGATCTATATCTTGCCACTGGACCAAGATGTCTCCAGAGGAGAGAATGAGGCTGGTGATGTTGCACGGCCTTGCCTTACTTAAATCCAATTCACTGAGAAGTCAAGACATTGCCCTCCTGATGTCATTGGCCCTCTTCAAGAATGAAGGACAAACAACAACAAAACAACAAACCAAATTCATGTTAGGTACTATTTTTATCCACAGTACAAAGAGACAAACTGAAGTAACTTGTTTTTAAGATCACACAAACAACAAAGTCCATGCAAACAGATTCATGAAAAAATTTTAAACACTTTGGCTTAATGCCAAATAGTAGAATAAATTCTAACTTATGATAAACATCTTACTAGAATAAACACATTTCACTTTGAATAAGACCAGACTAAATTCAATTACACCTGCATTTATTTTCCAAATAGCATCACAAAGAATCTTAATTTATAATTTTAGCATACATAGTTGTTAAACAAAATCAGTGATTTGCTAAAGACTTTTATTCTCAAGATGCAATATTGACTATTGATATACCTATAACAATTTAAATGTTGAATTATGGCCAGTTGTAATTCTGTTATTCCCTAAAAGATGGAGGCACCAAAAAATCCTTTAAGATGTTTTTAGCAATTATAAAATCTGTAACAGCTTACAAAAATCTGGTCTGTTCAAATAACAATTAAGTTCTGGTATATTATTCACCGAAGTTAACACAGAGAATTTTCCAAATAAATACAACATTTCAATTTGCTTTCTTAAACTTCTCTTTTGGGGGGCAAGAAGCAAGACAGTTCTTAAGATTCTATAAAAATGAGTAGCATCTCATATATTTACAACATAATTTCTAATTTCAAAACACACATACCAATACAAAAAGTGACTTCTAAATTGATCAGTGCTAAACTTTATTTTTCTGATTCTCCAAGTATCTAAGGGCAGTTAGACACTACTAGTCACAATAGTGTAGAGACCCAGAGATTCCCAAGAATTAACAAAATGTATTTGATTTTTGAGGATTTATTTTTATAGCCTGCAGTTTTGTGGAAAGTATTGATTATCTTGATTAGTAAATATCTTTGTTGATCCTCTAGGATTTTCAAGTAAGCCATCAAATCATTAGCAAATAGGTGTAATTTAATCTCATCTTTACCTATCTTTGTGCCTTTAATTTCTTTCTCTTGTCATTTCTATTAGTAGCATTTCCAGAACTTTATCAAGTAATCAAATAACTATATCAAATAATATCAAATAACTACCATTTTTTGAGGCGGAAGGTTCTAGTCCCCATTGCATGTGATACTTGCTTTTGTTTTTATTTTTTAATTCAATTTTATTTTATATTCTGAATTCTGAGTTCTGAATTCTCTCGTCTCTATTCCCCTTCCCCTATCTGTTGAGAAGGCAAGGAAAACAAAATCCATTATAAATTTGTAAAGTTACACAAAACAATTTCCACATTAGCCCTATTCAAAAAGAAAGAAAGAGAGAAAGAGAAGAAAATATACTTCGTGCAGTACTCTGACTCCATTGGCTCTCTGTCTAGAGGTAGAAAGCATGTTTCATCATGAGTCCTCTGGAATTATGGTTGATCATTGTACTAATCAGAATTACTAAGTCTTTCAAAGTTAATTATTTTTACAAGATTGTTTTTATTCTATAAATTACTTTTCTGGTTCTCATTTCATTTTCCGTCAGTTCATACTAGCATCCCCAGGTTTTTCTGAAACCATCCACTTCATCATTTCTTATGTCACGATAGTATGCCATCATATTCATATTACATAATTTCTTCAGTCATTCCCCAGTTGATGGACATCTCCTCAGTTTCCAGTTTTTTGCCATTACAAAAAGAGCGGCTAGAAATATTTTGTGTATGTAGGGCCTCTTCTTTTTCCCTTGATCGCTTTGAGGTATAGACCTAGTGGCAGTATCACTGGGTCAAAGATTATACACAATTTAATAGCTTTTGGGGCATAGTTCCAAGCTGCTTTTCAGAATGGTTTGATGAATTCACAGATCATTGTATTATTGTAACTCTTTTCCCTCATCCCTTCCAGAATTTGTCATTTTCCTTTTTTGTCATCTTAACCAATCTTATGGACAAGAGGTGGAAGCTCATAGTTATTTTAATTTGCATTTCTCTGGTTATCAGTAATTTAGAGCATTTTTAAAATGACTATACTCTAATTTGCTTTTATCACCCTTTTTGTCTAAATCCTGCACCAATTTATAACTCATCCTGGTATATAATATTAGATATTGTGTATACATCTATTTTGGGTGTATGGGGTGGCCAGGGAGGACTAGCACTTCTGGTACAAAGGCCTGCCTGGCACTTTCAGGGCTGCTCATCTATCTTTGATGTACGCCTGTCACCCAGCTCTCACTTGTAGCTCTAAAAAGCTGTAGCATGTGCAGCCATCACACCCCAGTAAAACTATCTCAACAAGACACACTAAACCAAATTGAGAGTGACCAACAGCCCTCAAATCTGTCAATGAGTTAGGGGAATGTCTACCCCAAGCTTGTGAAAACTGACCCTGGTGGAATAGGCAGATGAGAACAATTTGTTCCAGTGGCCACAAAGGTGGCTGAAACAGGCACTGTGGAGTACTTCGAGCCTGGTCAGACATCAAAGACACCAAGGTTATTCACTGTACACTGGGCCATCGACAGTCATCCTGACTTTTGTCCTGCCACTGGGCTTTGATGACTCTGGAAGAGAGAGTGAGGCTGACAACTATGTAACTATGTCTCACTTAAATCCAGTTCACATGTGAGTCAAGACATCATCTCATGATGTCATTGGTCCTCTCTGAAAATAAAGGATAAGCAACAACATTTTGGGCACACTCTTTTCAGGCTTTCCTAGTAGTTTTTGTCAAATAGTGAGTTTTTGCCCCAATAGCTAAGATCTTTGGGTTTATCAGATGTTATACACTACCATGCTAACCTATTCCACAGATTAACCTTTCTGATTTTTATTTAGACATTAGACAAATTATTTTGACAATTAAATTTGTAACATAGTTTAAGAACAGTTACTGCTAGGCTTCCTTCCTTCTCATTTTAAAAAACTGATTCCCTTAATATTCCTGACCTTTTGTTCTGCCAGATTAATTTTGTAAATATTATTTTTAAGCTCTTTAAAGTAATCCTTTGGTAGTTTGATTGGTATGGCACTGAATGCTTTTATTTTTAAATAGATAATTTTTAGGTATTAAAAATGGTCCCACTATGACTGTAATACATAGGGTTTTTAATATAAATGAGTGCTGTACTTTGTCAAAGCCTTTTTCTTCATCTATTGAGATGATCATGTGGGTTTGTATGTTTTTTTTTTAATGTGATCAGTTGTATTGATGGTTTTCCCAATGTGTCCTTGGTATAAGTCCAAATTGACCATGATGAATGATTTCCTGGATGAATTGCTGTAGTTTGTTTGACAGGATTTTATTTAAAATTTATGCCTATCTTTTTAATACCAGTATGCTACCAGTATTGTCCTATGGCTTCACAACGATTAGCCTCTTTTTTCATTCTTTGTTACAAGGATAGCTCACTGAGTAAGGTGGGTAGGGGGTTATAGTCTGAAATGAAGGTAATGCAAAAATAAAAGATATAAATAAAAAGAACTTTAAGACACAGAACACAATCTCTGAAGAAATGAAAATTAATATTAGAGAGGTCAATAAAGAAGTGAATGGTACGTAAAGCAGGCTGCAACAACATTTAACAAAGAAGGAATTTCAAAGAATGGGTAAAAGATGTCATCAGGGTAATGAATGATAGAAAAAGATGGATTGGTCACATGATAATGGCAAAGGATGACGGGTAAATAGTCTGCGTCTTCCACTGGTATCTTCAACTGTAACATCAGGAGAAAGTGAGGAAGGCCCCCAACACGTTCACAAACTTCTGAGAGGACTTGGACAAGAATTATGCAGGATGGGCAGGAATGAATAGGTTGCAATTTGTAGCATTAGAGGGACCAGCCAAACTGATGAGACCACAGATCCTTTTGGGTAGTTTTTAAATTCTGGGGTTATAAGGAAATATCTCTAATGTCTCACAATCCAGGCCTAACATTGGTTGGTTTACTTTTTCAAAGACTTCTAATTGAATATGCCCTAGAACCGCACCTAAACCTGAACCCCCAGCTGGTCTGAAAGACCTAGAACAAAGGGTAGAGTCCATGTCTTAGACTGCCTTGTATTCCATGTATCTTGCACAGAGTAGGCATTCAGTAGATATTTGAACATAAAGAAAGATCAGGAAGAGATATAATCCAAAGGTGTTCAGTGAGCAGCAGTACATGTTATGGTTTTAGGATGATAGCACATTTATTGTGTGCTTACTAGTTGTAGAGTAGTGTGACGGGAATTATGGGGTATATGAAAAAGGGTGAAATAAGTTCATGTTCAAACCAATTTACTAATACTTATGTTATCTAGTGTGAAGGAAATGCTATTTAGACTTAATCTTCTCAATGCTATCAAACAAATTTTATTAATCAAATGAATTCTATCATTACTCGATTGTCTATTAGACAATTTCTTAGGGCTTCCTAGTAAATATGTTTTGTACTGGTGTTCAGTAACAAAATTCTCTTTCTGTTGGGCAGAGTGGAGACAGCCTCAGTTGGCACTCAAGGTCAGGCTGAAGACTGGACATCACCTATGGATTTTTTATAGTTCTAGATATGTGTGTTAGCCGGTTACAACCAAATTCAAATTGGTGATTGATTATTAAACTTAGATGAATAGAAACTATCAACCAAAGCTAAAATCATTAGCAAGTGTTTATCAGTTGCTTTACCAAATCTAGGGAACACATGTCTATGGTAGTTGTTTGTCAAATCTGGGGAGCATATAATTAGTAGCTGTTTATAAATTTTGGGATATGCAAACATTATAATTAGTTGTTTATCAAATTGGGGGGACTTATGTTACTGCCAAGCTATAGTGCTCAAGTCCTTACTATAGAAAAGCAATTTATATAACTTGTCACAAAATGGAAGTTTAAAATAAAATGGAGTCAATTTTATCTGAGGCAACAAACTTATTCTCATTACAGATACTTTCTGTTCTCAACTTGAAATCTAGGCTATAAGAACTTCCATAGATTAGTACATGATTAATTTCTAAATAAGGAGCATAAATAATATATGCTTTCGCTTCAGAAGAAGGTCAGCATCAGTTGAGCAGTCTGAGAAGACATGGAGAAGAGACTTGAGCTGTGAACTTTGAAAGATAGATGAGATTTGGATAGGCAAAAAGGAGTATTATTTAGGTTCAGAGGAATACAAATGAACTGTTTGGCAGGTGGTCCATTGATTTTTTTTCAATATGCCTCATATTCATTTCTCTCCACCGTGTCATTACCCTGATCAAAAACCTTCAATGTTTGTACAAGAAAGTAGCTAGAGATAAGGGTAGGAAGGTGAGTTGGGCTTAAATTGTGGTAGACCTTAAATGTCAGGTAAAAGACTTGGAACTCTATCTGTTGGAAGAGGAAGATGTTGAAGTGTTTTATCAGTAGAGTAACATGATGAAAATAGAAAGTATAGACAGAAAAGGGTAGTCTAGGTGTGAGAGTATAAGCTCATAAATAAGATGGTAGTAGTAGGCTTAGAGAGAAAGGAAGAAATAAGAGAAACACTGAGAAAAATAAATAGACTTGGTGAATTAATTCTGTATTAGGGGAATGCCAGAGCAAAAAGTCAAAGGTGACTCAGATTTCAAGAGAGAATTTTGGTACCACTGACTCAGGAAGAGGAACCAGTTTGAAGAGGAAGAAGGTAAGTTCAGTTTTTAAAAAGTGTTGAATTTGGGTCACCTTGCTCCCAAAAACTACTTCACCAATATAGGTTGGTGTATGTGCCCTCTAGTAGATGCCAAAATGTTACATCCTCTTCTGTCTTGCCTTGACTCTGAAGGGACCCTACTGGGTGAGTTCCCTACTGGGAGACTTCATCAGGATGCTTTTGAACCTAAAAAAATTAATTCAATAAATATTTAATAAGTGCCTGCGTATGTTCTTTACATGGATGCTGTGTGTATTTGTGGCAATTTTCCCAGGCTAATAATAATAATAGTAATAATAATAATAAAATATAACATTTTTATAGCACTTAATATGTGCCAGGCACTCATTTGATCCTCACAACAACCCTGGGAAGTAGGTGCTATTATTATCCCTATTTTACAGATATGGAAACTGAGGCAAATAGGGGTTAAGTGACTTGCCCAAGGTCATACAGTTGGTAAGTGTTTGAGGCTAGATTTGAAGTTAAGTACTCTGGACTGTAGGCCTGACACTCTTATCTCCTGTACCACCTAGATGGTTTATGGAAGGTTTGTTTTGTAGCTACCACTTTGACTGGCATCTTAGTAAAACCTTTACTAGAAGTAAGCTGTATGTATTGGCTATTAATGTGAACATAGCAATGGAGTTTATTAGTCATAGTGTTAGAATATCAGACCAATGGACAATACCAGGGATTCTTAAATTTGGATGTGTGGTCTTGCTTTTTCTTTTTGTTTTTTAACATTTTGATAGCTCTATTCCATATAATTGTTTTCCTTTGTAATACTATGTATTAAAAAAACCCATTATTCTGAAAAAGGGTTCACAAACTTTTCCAGACTGCCAAAGCAGTCCATGACTCTCAAGAAGGATGAGGAATATTCCCTTGAACAAATGGTAGTCACTTCCCTGAGGAAACAACTTGAAAAAGTGAATCCTTCATGAGGAGATGGCCCAGAGGGAGTATTGAATATATGTATATATATATATATATATATATATATGTCACTGTATGTTCAGCTTCTCCAAAGTTGATGGGTACCCACTATATTTACAATTCTTTGCTACCACACACACACACATACACACACACAAGTTCTTCTAGGAATATTTTGGTGTATTTTGGAACTTTGTTTCTATCTCTGACCTTCTTAGGCAGTATGTAGAATTTAGTCATTTTTCTTAAATAATTTCCAATTGTTATTCAGAAAAACTGGATAAATTCATAGTTCCACTATCAAAAATACAGTGTGCTTGTCTTGTCTTAACCCCTCCAACATTGAATATTCCCATATTTGATGGCTTAAAGCCATCAGTAAAGCCTCAGTGAGATTTTAATTTTCATTTTGCACCTTATTTGGAACATTTTTAGATGGTCATAGTTTATAATTCATATTTTGAAAATTTTTGTATTCTTTGACCAGTTGTCTATTGGAGAATGACTGTTGGTCACATATATCTGCATTGACAACTAGCAAAAAGCCACCACCTGCATGGGACTTTCCTTGATCCTCTTGGTGGTTCCTACTTCCCTCACCCTCTACTGAAATTACCATATTTACTTTGTATGTGTTTTGTATTTACTTATTCCCTCTCTCTATAGTAAACCATAAGTGCTTTGAGAGCTTTGTGCATTATGAAAGGCTTAAGCATCATGAAGACCCACTTGGCTTATCCTATTGTGTTCTCAAAGATCAGACCAGAAGAGCAAAAAACCTCCATTATGCTGAAAAGGCTCTGAGTATGGTTCTTGGGACAGGATGAACCTAGCTAAACAATGAGAAACTCATTACCTCTCAGTTGCCTATTAGTGTTAAATTCTTTGGCCAGAAGAATCTATGGAACAAAAGAGGGATAAGAACAAGCTATAGGAGGTAGCACCTGAGCTTAGCTTTGAAGGAAGTTAGAAATCTATGAGGTAGAGTTAAAAAGGCTTTATAAATATAAGGAGATAACCTGTACAAAGGTAGACATGGGAGGGTGGTGAAGGGCCTTGAAAGACAAACAGAGGAATTGTTTTTTTATCCTAGAGGCATCTGGGAGCCACTGGATCTAGAACTTTTTGAAAAAGGAATGACATGGACAGAGCTTTGCTTAAGGAAGATTTTTTTTTTTTTTTGCAGCTGAGGGGAGGATGTATTGGAGAAGAAAGACAGTAAAAGTTAAGAGAGCAATTATGAGGTTTTTGTAATAGTTTACATGAGAGGTGATGAGGGCCTGAACTAGGGTGGCAGTGGTATGAGTTGAGGGAAGTCAATACTAGATGTAGGGAGGTAGAACAAATTGTTGGTGATAAAAAATGACAAATGGATAGAGGAAAGGATATCGATTTCCATTATGATGATTATGTATAGAAATTTCCCTGATGCAAATCAAATGCCATAACGAAGAAATAAACAATCCCTCTTAATCAAACTGCCTGCTTAATCTACTTGAATATGAATAGTTTTGTAAAATGTAATGGAAAAGTATAATGGAAGAATATTAATATAGTTGTCTCATCAAACAAAGGAGGAAAAAACAACTTTAAAGAAAACTCACTAAGAAATTCAGCTAAGCAAAAGTATCTCAAAGCTTTTGTTGTTACTCATCCTTCATTCTGGAAGAGGATCTTCAAAGTGAATTGGATTTAAGTGAAGCAGTGCTGTACAAAGCTAAGGTCTTTTCCAGGCCTCATTTTGTCTGAGGCAACACTTGTTCAGTAATTAAAGGCTAGGTTATAATTGAGGCAAAAGGTGGTCTAGTTTGACTTCCTAAAAGAATCAATGTGGAAGTGGAAGACCCTCTAAGTTTCTCAGAAACAATTACTATTTATACTCTCTCTGAGCCAACAAAACCAAACAATGAACCAGTAAGGCTTGGGCTAGGACCTATTATTGATCAATCAGTGAGAGACAGAGTGATTTGGGTTTAAAGGCATAGTCAAGTAGCTCCATTTGAAATCCTTTATCAAAGCTATACCAGAGCTTACCAAAGTTTACCAGAGCTTTATTTCAAGAAATCATAAATGAAAACTATATGGGACAAGAGAGTTAATTGTCCCAGTTTTTTTTTTTTAAAAAAAGGATAAATAAATAAGGAAAAAAATATAGTCCCCAAATTTCAAAATATTTTGCCAAGTGTAAGCGATCAAAACCGCATGTAAGGATATGACTCCCCACATAGACAAAGGAAGAAGAGAAGGAGGATGGGGGAGAGGGAGGGAAAGGAGAAAGAGGAAGAGAAAAAACATAGCAGCATTACCCAACTGGATCTGGCCATTTGGATCCCCAGGGGCGCAGCTAATACTATTCACAGATTGTTGATCATTCATTCTCAAAGAGGACCAATGACAACAGGTGTGTGATTTCTTGACTTGCAAATGAGTTGGATTTAAGTGAGGCAGAGCTGTGCAAAGTCATCAGCCTCACTCTCTCCTGCAGAGTCATCAGAGTCCAGTGGCAAGGCATAGGTCAGAACAACTAGCAATGGCCCAGGATATGCTACCAGTTAACTATGAATAGCAGTGTAGCTACCTCATACATACTCTGGGTAATAATGATGTTAGATGGAATATCATTATAGAGGGCCTTTAGTTCTATAGAGAATATGGTCACACACATATAATAAGCAATACTGCTACCTCAAGGCTTTTAAGGGTGAAACTGATCACAGGATGACAAAGAGAATGTAGATAGAGAAGATCTGTAGGAATTTTTATAACAAATTTTTTCACTATTAAGGTCAATGGAGCAACCATATTTGGCCATCAGAGTCCAAATATTGTTATATATGTATATGTATAGATACATATATACATACACATATAGTCACAGGGGTATGTGTGTATATATGCATGGTTATACATATGCATATATATATTTCTATATATGTATATGCTTATAAAGGAAGTGGCAATGGTAATAAAAAAAGATGGGAACAACTATTAGACTAGATCAAGAAAGCAAAGAAGTTTGTGGTACAGGTGAAACAAATTTTAGTACTTTAAAAGATTGATTCTCAAGGCATTTGAAGAAGGGAGGATATCAAAGATTGTCAAGATGTTAGAAGACACCCTATTTTCCAGGCATAACACCAATCCTTTGCACTCATTCTCTGGATGATATCAACCACAACAAAACCCCAGAAATGGGATTTGTGATTTCCCTATTTCCCAGGGAATCCTAACCTGAGAGCCGGAACTTCAGCCAACATGCTGCAGCAGAAAGTGATCAATCATGTCTCCTGACACTCTGAACAATCCCTGTACCTGTAACTGCTAAGTAAACCAAACCAGATGCTGCACTCCTGTTCCTGCTAACTCTGGTTTTGTACCCCACTGAATGATCACAAGGCTCAATGACCCTTAAGACTTGAGGTAATCACAAGGCTCAATAATTCTAATAACTTAGAGACTGTTCCCACAGGACCCAAGAATAAATGCCAACCATGGGAACTGTTTACTCAAGACCTAAGAATGACTGTGTTGGATCATTCTTTTTGTGGTTTTCATGCTTAAAAACCCTACCCCTGCCATAAGCCATAAAGCCCTCTTTCTCAGCAGAACTTTTGCTTGCAAGCATTTTCCTCATTTTGAAATTAAACTTCTGTTTGATTCCTGACTCTCCTGTGTCTAACCTGCTTTGTTCAGCTCTGGCCACCCACAGGTTAGAGGCTGGTTCTGGTCTGGTTGATATTGATTGGTGTCAGAAGTAGGATTGTACATAGAACTGGGTCATTGGATTCTCCCGTACCAGTGGGAACAGACCAGGTGTCAGTGGACATTTATTTCTCCAGAGTCCGACCCACCATTCCCCCCTCCCCTCTGGTGAGTCCTCTGCTTTTGTCTCTGCTGCAATCCTTCAAGTTGAGCTGAGTTTAGTGTTCTTTTTGAGGAAAACTCCAGGGTCCCTGCCTTGACTTAGTTCATCCTGGATCACTCTGGTAAGGATATCCTTTCTTAACTGTACACCTCTTGTTAATTGACCTCTCCACATGTTTCCGCTCCTTTACTGAATGCCCCTGTTAAATTTGCAACTGTGTATGCCTCGGTAACTTGTGTGCCTCAGCTGAACTGGTTAATTGTAATTGTATGCTTTGTTAAAACTGTCTGTGTCATGTTTTTGTGGTGAGCCAGCCTGCTGTTTGTATTTGTCTTGTTGTTTTATCTGTGTCTATGTCTTTGTAAAATGTAAAATGTAAAATGTCTGTGTTATGTTTGTGTTGTGAACTAGATTCTGTTATCTTGAAAGATTTAAAATGCAGCCAGCTAGAAAAACTTCTAAGGGCTGTAACCAGAGAGCCACTGGGAAAGATTAATTAACTTTAATAGTTGAAGCAACTGTCCCAGTAAGTAGAACTAACCCCCACTTTAGGCTTTCCAAGGGAGATTAGGTTATAAGAGGGGAAAAAAAAACCTGTAAGGCACCATTTTTCCTGTCATTTCAGTTTTGGCTATATTGGAATTACAGAAATAAAGTTATGTAATCAAAGTTGAAGAACTGCTAAAAACATCTTGGTAGATTAAGGAGTTTGGAAATTAATCATTTTAAGATCACAGGAGAAAACTCCTGAGACTTTGGGGTAATTCCAGGAACTCACTCCCTCCCGAAATATCTTGGTAAGTTTTGGGGTACCACTCTGTATTATTTGTTTTAAGGAGAAATAAGGATTAAATTTTATAAAAGTTAAAAGCAAATGGCAAGATTAATAGCTTCATTGTTCTAGGGCAAATGAAGGAAGGCAGCTAGTTTGGAAGTAATTCCAGAGTAAAGAAAAAAAAAATAGGTAAACAGTTTGTACCTTACAGCAACCTCTTGTTAATTCTTCTTTGACATTTCTGATCATGAAAAGAGAAGATTGTTTAAACCAGAGATCTCCTGTGACTCCCCCAGTTCAGAGACCCTTTCCCTCTCCCTAATTAACTCCCCCCCCATCCCAGATCAGATTCTCAAATACAGGTGTTGGAGAAGAATGCTGGAAAAATATAGAGAAACTTGAATTACATTCTGCCCCACCTGGTAAAGGGGGAGGGGCAGCAGCTGCTACAAATATTTTAGAACATATAAATTCTTTTCTTTTTTCTCTAATCACTTTGAGGAAAAGACCTAATATTGGTATTTCTTGGCTAGAAGGTTTATACAATTTTATAACTTTTTGGGGATACTTTCAGATTGCACTCCAAAATGGTTGGTCAGTTCACAACTCCACCAGCACTGAGTTAGTGTCTCAATTTTTCCACATCCCCTCCAACATTTGTCACTTTCCTCTTCAATCATTTTAGCCAATGTGATAGGTTTAAGATGATATTTCAAAGTTGTTTTAATTTGTATTTCTCTAATCAATAGTGATTTAGAGCATTTTATCATATGATGAAATATAGTTTTAATTTCTTCATTAAAAAACTGTCTATTCATATCCTTTGACCATTTATCAATTAGGAAATGATTGGTTCTATAGCTTTTCCCAGCAGTATTCCATTCATAGGAAAGAGACCAAAAAAACAGTTGTCAAGGGTTTCCCAGGACTAGATGTTAGCAGGGTAAGAGTGTTGAAAGTTGAAGAGGCCAAGGTACTCAAGAGCACAGGAAAGAACAGTGTTGAAATGGAAATGGAAAACTCTTTGTCAGGGCCTGTGACTTGTCAGTATGTGTCAGTCAGGACTTGAAAGCCGGTCTTCCTGACTCTGAGGTCAGGTCTCTATCCACTGTGTCAAGCAGTGTATTATATTGATTATTTGTGGATATGAATCCAGAACTTGTGATAGACTAGGATTAAAGGAAGAGATTAAAAGATGAGAGGTCATTAGGAAGGCAAATAAGGTTAAGAAGGAAAAGAAGAAGAAGAAATAGTGTCTGCTATTAAGAGATACTGTCCGCTACTTAATGCCTATGTCATCTTAAGCAAGTCTTAGGCAATCTCTCTGAGCCTCAAGTTCTTTATCAGTAAGAAGGCAGTACGCTCTGGCCCATTCTTCCAGAGCTAGAGATGTAGTATCTCCCTCCTCAAGGTTCCAGGGGGACCACTGAGGGGTTGAGATATCTCTTCACTAACCTTACTGGCTTAAGCTCCCACCCGCTGTGTTCCTCCTACTGTTCGCCACCAGTGAATGACTATCACTCTAGTTCCATTTAAACAATTAACATCAACTAGATTTTATAAAGGGATATCTCTTTCTGTCTCTCTCTGTGTCTCTCTGTCTCTATTTATGTCTATCTCTTTCTCTCTCAAAGGCAATCCCGTATTGTGCTGGACCTGGAATCAAGAAGACCTGAGTTCAAATCCAATCCCAGACACTTGTTTTCTGTATAATTCTGGGCAAGTCACTTACTCTGTCTGCCTCAGTTTCTTCTACTATAAAATGGGGATAATAATATCAGCTACTTCTCAGGGTTGTTGTGGTTATCAAATGAGATTTGTAAAGTGCTTAGCACAGTGCCTGGCATATAGTAGGTGCTTAATAAATGTTTGTTCCCTTCCTCCCTCCCTTTCTCTCTTTCTCAATAGAGAGATATAGATATAGATGGTATAGCAATAAAAAAGCATGAACATTTTCCCCAAGCATTACAGAGTCCATAGTTCCTTATATCACTTTGCTCTCTATGGAGAGTGGACTAACTCTTAGCATCAATGGTACTACCAAGGTCACACCAAACCAGATCACTGCCAGATGTGTCCTTCCCCTGGCTGGGTCTGAAGGTTGCTCTTCTGCTTCTTGTTCCTGGGGGCAACAATGCTGGGTTAGATGCAAAACCAGTATGCTTTTAATTCCTAGATTCATTGGATACCCAGACACCTGGATGACTCACTCTCTTGATCTTTCAAAACTCACAAGGTCATAACCTCCAACTTGTCCACATAAAATGAAAGAACAAATGCAGAGGTCACTGACTGAGCCTGGATTCATTAGAACCACATGTCAACTTTGAAGAGAAAAAAATTCAAAACTTTTCTCCTTATAGCTTTGACCTTCATCATGTGCCTCAGTGAAGTGGTCAAACAAAGAGAAGAGATCCACCAGGAGAAAGAAAGAGGCCAAGATTGACCAAGGCCTTTGAAAGCATCCTCATTTCAGGGCCTATAACGGTAGCCAGTCAAGTGGGCCACTGCTCACCACATGATTAGCAGACCAGAAGCAGTTACTGAATATCTAGGCAAGCTCCGACGTTTCTCAAAGGTACTTCTGTTGCGTGTCATCATGACTCTCCCAGAAGCAGGCTCTCCACCATTTTCCTAGTGGAAAGTGACATCAGGGGCTCTCTGCACATGTATCAGTCTCTTGGTCTAGGTGCCCACCAAGATCTCTTCTAGCTTTAAATCTCTGATCCTCTCATCTTTTGAGGGGATGACACTAGCAGATGAGGTTGCAAGAAACAACAGCAGTAGGAGCAATACTAATAATAACAACTAACGTAT
This sequence comes from Vombatus ursinus, assembly GCF_900497805.2. Classification (NCBI taxonomy): domain Eukaryota; kingdom Metazoa; phylum Chordata; class Mammalia; order Diprotodontia; family Vombatidae; genus Vombatus; species Vombatus ursinus. Next base: position 80,013,153 of record NW_020954590.1, read on the forward strand.
AGCCCTTACTATGTGCCAAGAACTGTGTGCTTTACAATTATTATCTCATTTGATCCCAATAACATTGTGAGGTAGTTGCTATTATTATCCTCATTTTACAGATGAGAAAACTAAGGCAAATAAGGTCACATAGTAAGTCGGTGTCCAGATAGCTTCCATAATGATATTACTAAAGCACAGATCTCACTATGTCACTCTTCATGTACAATAAGCTTCAAGGACCTCATGTCTCTAGGATAAAATACAAACTCTTCTGTCTGATATTCAAAGCCATTCACATTCTTACTCCAACCTATTTTTCCAGGCTTTTTTCCCCTTTCTTTTGGTGAGGCAATTGGGGTTAAGTGATTTGCCCAGAGTCATACAGCTGGTGAGTACTATGCATCTGAAGTCACATTTGAACTCAGGTCCTCCTGACTCCAGGGCTGGTGCTCTATCCACTCCGCTACCTAACAGTACCCTTTAATACCTTAGGCAAGAATGCTATATCCCCTTGTGTTGTGTGTTCTTGTCTACTATTATTGTTATGTTCCTTGATATCACAAACTAAACAACAGTTATGGAAAAAGTATGACCACCTATAAAAATTTAAAAGTATTACTTCATGGAAAATTCTATTGTATTGCATTGTAAGTGGTCTCCTGCCCAGGGTCCTGGCACTAGTACAGAGGGTTGGGCAGATGTTTGGTTCACATCTTTTCTGAGAAAGAAAGAATGATATGAGAGCCATTTATACTTTTGAGAATAGGCAGGAGTAAAATGAGGGTAAAATTCAATCCTCAGACTCCAAATGAATTACCCAATTACATCACTTTTTTCTTCTTACCCCTGAAAAACAAAACAAAACAACAGCAACAAAAGCCATCTAAAATCTGACCTGCCATTCTTAGAATCCGAGGGTCTCTATTACATCTTTTCTTTGCTGAAAGTTCTTATTTCAGGAGGCATCTTGCCAAACTCAGGAACCTGTCCCTTTTGGAATTTGGAATTATTGAGGTATTCTAGTTTCCAAATTACTAGAAGTAGTTACATTTGTCATGATAAATTCTGGCACCAGTGCAAAAGATTCAAAACAAAAGAGGTTTCCTTATCTGCTCAAATTTAAATTGGATATGATAAAATGCAAAAAAGGGTGGAGATGCAACATCTGAAAGACATGTTGATCCTTTGCTGAGGGAGAAAAAAAGTAAAGGTATGGAGGAAGGAAGAAAAGCAATGGATGGAAATGGATACAAGGTTACATGTTTTCTATGGGCATGCTGAAAAATGGCCTCACCTGGAAGGCATGGTGAAAAACTGGGTATTAGAGTACATGATGAATGGAATTTGTGTGTTTGCCAAAAGGGCAATATTTGAAGAAAGGAGAGGGATCTTCTAACTAAAATAAAACATCTCAGGTGGAAGAAATATACTATAATTTATAATCATATTAGTTATGCATACAATTTAAATAATAAGAAAAGCATGCCTATTTTTTTTTTTATGTCCGCTATAGTATATAGTCTTAGAGTCTGGAAGTCCCAGGTTCAGGTGCTTCCTCTTGTGGTGACCAATTTAACACACTTGTGTGACCAATTTAACCTCTCAGTACAGTAGGCAGATCTCCACGACTATACAATTACAGACAAGTTGCTGATCTGTATATAGCAGTTTTCCCACCAGAAATTCTCCACACTGATGAAATCAGAAGTCCTAATGACAGCCACAAAATATACATAAAATGTTGGGTTTTTTACCCCCAATTATCCTTCAGAAGACCAGTAGGTCATGGCCAAAAGGCCTGATAATATTAATTCCTAGGCAGATAATCTGTAGTATGACCACTTCATATATGGATGATTGGGGATTTGCTGTAATTTGATTTTTCTCTACCACTCTAATAGGTACACCTCAGAAATTTTCCACAGGTTTCTTGGCAGCTGTAGGTTCGGCCCCATCTTGCTCCATTTTTGCTTTTCATTACTGATTTGTTTGACCATTGCAATACTTGATCCTGTCTTGCTGGCTTCACATTGATCCCTGGATGCTGCAACTCTCCAGGATTGGCCCCAGTTTATCCTTCACTATGCCCAATTTGGGATTCTGCAAACAGCTAACAGTGAACCATAAGCAGGCTGGTGGGTCCTCACTAGTAGCATTAAAATATTGTCTTGGGATAGAAAATTAGAAGACTCCTCAAAGGGCAAGAAAAGAGGAAACCCAGGGATATTGAAAAATATGTGTCTAATTACATTTTCCTACATTCCACATTTTCTCACTGATCTATTTATCCCAGTCAACTTTACCTATTAAATAGAGACTTCTGAACAGCCATGTTTATTTACTCTGCTTTCTTTTCATGTGTTTTTGGTCGTTTTTTGCCCCAGGCATTTAACACAGTACCTGACACATAGTAGGCATGTTATGTTTACTGATTTTTTTAATGTGCTTTTTATTATTTTTCTTTCTATAGCTCAATTTCAGATATCTAGTACACTGCTACTCACTCCACATGTGTCATGATACTGACTGACAAGAACAAAACTGTGAAAAAAGGGAAGTTCCTCTGTGGGGCTCTTTAATTCCTACTTTCTTAATCATTCTCCCCAGAGTTCTCTTGCTGCTCCCTGACAACTGGGACCCTTTACTGTGACGTCCTTTGGACTCTATGCAGCACTCTACCCTCCTAATCTTCTCCAGTAATGGAAACTTAGCATCCATTCCCCTCAGGGCCTAGGTTCTTCTACTCTCTGATAACTGTAGTATTGGGTTAATCAGTTAAAGGAATCCCTGCTAATGTGTTAGATAGCTAATGTGTTATTCCTCCCAAGTGACTTAGAGCAGTAACCCAGTTAAACTGTCTTAAACCGATTAAATGCAATTAACGGCCCTTATGGATGCTGGGAATTTGGGGCACCGATAGCCAGTTCATGGAAAAGATATTTTCAAGCAGCCCTCAGACAGATCATTCTAGATTGCACTTTCTCTGTCTATGAATGCAGCAGGCCCTAGACAAAGGGACATTTTGATTGTTAGTGTTTGTGAGAATACGGTATAAATTCATATTTACTCTGGATAGCCATAATCTCATGGTGGTTGGAGGTGGTTTGGCTTCTCTAATTCAACCAATTTTTCTTATGCAGTTATTTTAAAAAATCCACACCAAAAAGAAAAACCAACCTAGACTAATGCCTGCAGGCACTTGAATTTGTCTTCTGGAGACTTTTTAGTTTTATAATTCCCCCAACCACTCTCTCTCTAATTCTTTATTAAGTTTTAATGTGGTTTAAACTCTCCATCTGTATACAATATATTGTTTTCTCTTCATTGCCAGCAGGCCTAATATTTCCCTGAAGTCTGTTTTAGAGCTCCTTCTGGTGGTTTGAAGCTATTATGACACCTCCATCTGGTAACATCTGCATGCCTTCAATCTCACAACGATTGTTTATTTTAAGACCAGTTCATCAAAAGCAAAATAATAGAATTTATTTTTAAGTATTTTTTTCTCTCAGGCATTGTTTCATTGAGGACATGAAATGGCATGTGGTATAAAGTGCATTAGCTTTATGAGTTAAGGATGATTACCACACTTGTGACTGGCAGTGCAAGTATAGGCATATGTCATTGGAAGGCAGAGGGTATGTGATGACAGTAGCCATAGAAAAAGGCTATTTCATAGTATTTAGCTTTATAATTCATAGGACAGAGGGCATATTTTGTCCTAAGGTTCTTACTATTTAGGGTGTCTGTGTAACACCTGTGACTATCTCCTTGACTTATGCAGATAAGGCTCCCTCAAGATCCAGATATTATGTGGGTCTCTAGTCACTCACAATTATGGCTCATCATCCACCATATATGTTTACTTTTACTAGTCATCTAGAAGACACAATTAGCTCAAAGCAACCCCCTCCAAAAAAAAAACCCTAGCATCTTAACACATTTCCCCCCTATAAATCTGGCACACATCCTCCCACAAATAAATATACTGCCAGTAGGAATAGTGTATCCATCAAAGAAACATACATGGTGAGGCATCCACATAGGGAAATATGTGACCAGGGCATATGCATGGGAAAGTACACATGTTGAGAACACACATGGCCAGGGCATATGCAGAAAGGGACTTGCACAAACACATGTTGCTACCATTATGGAAATTTTTATTTTCTTTTATTAATATTTATTATTCAGGGTTCAAGACCATTCTTCCTGAAATTTTTAGTTAATTAAAAGTCTATCTTCTAATAATATTGACCTCACCTGACCAAAACCTGACTCCTGGAATAATAAAGTTAAGGGATGACTGTTTGACAATCCTTCAATAAAAGCTGAAGGGGAGCTGGAGTTCCCTAAAGTGGTGTGGTTATTTGTTAGCTCTCCCAGCTAACTGTGTAAGGAAAGATTTCTCTGATTCCTTGATTATCTTGGTGACAAGTAAATTTTCCTCTCTTTCAGCCTATTTGTGAACCCTGTAAATATAGTTTGATCTATAATTTGACTTAGTTCACATATAGAGTTTAATTAGGTTTGGTAGTTATGAGATTGTTGTTCAGTCCTTTTTCAGTCGTGTCTGGCTCTTTGTGACCCCATGTTAGGTTTTCTTGGCAAAGATACTGGAGTGGTTTGCCATTTCCTTCTCCAGCTTACTTTACAGATGAGGAAACTGAGGCAAACAGGGCCAAGTGACTTGCTCAGGGTCACATAGCTAGTAAGAGTCTGAGGCGAGAATTTGAACTATATCCACTGTACCACCTAGCTGCCCAGTTATAAAGATTATGACTCTGTTTAACTAAGTTGTTTCAACTTGTATAACATTGAAAGAAGTATGAGATTATAAATCTGCCTTTTCTTTAACTTTTATGGCCTAAGAAGAACGGATAAGACTGCAATTATTTCTCTGTCACTCTGATGTAATTTTGTCTGTAAAAGGCCTTATTACAATCTCAATTTCATTCAGATTTATTTTTTTTGTTTGAGATCTGAACCTATGCTTAAGCATAATAATAAAACCTAGTTTTTTCTAACCTCTATAATTTCTACATTGTGGTAAATATATTTTGGCAGCAGTTACTTACCACATGAACTCAAAAAGGAGGTATTTCTCCCATGACACCAGGGCACACATGTGAAAGGGTAACTCATACCTCTGATATTGCAGAGCTTCTTACATCATCTGGAGACATGATCATCATCACATCACTCTCACTATACCTGCTCTCCATTGGTCTTGCTGTGGCTGAGTGTGTACTTTCTACTGGACATGGAGCCTCTGCCAATGCTGTAGGAGGGTGAAATTTTCTTAATTATATGGCAAAAGGAGGTTATCCCTTAGGAGTTCAAGGATGTTTCCATTGTCCATCTTTATAAAGGTAAAGGAAATAGTTTGTCCTGTGACAATCACAGGGGGATCTCTCTCTTAGTCATTGTTGGCAAGATTCTTGCCATAGTCCTCTTTAATAGTATGATCCTTTTCTTGAAGATGAAGCCAGTGTGGCTTCAGAAAGGGCTGAGGAATGGCTGATATAGTGTTTGCTGCCTGACAACTCCAGGAGAAATGTCAGGAGCAGAACAGAGGTCTCTATATAACTTTTATCGATCGGATCAAGGCCTTTGATACCGTCAGTCATTAGGTCTTATGAAAAATTATGTCAAAATTTGATTGCCTAAAAAAGTTCATTAGTATTAATGTCAATTTCATGAAGGCACCAAGTTCTGGATAAAGGACAATGTTCTCATGCTTTCTGAGTCACCAATGGAGTGAAGCAAATCTGTGTGCTTTTTAGCATGATGTTTTCAGCAATGTTGTCAGATGCCTTCAATGAGGATGACCATGGCATCAAGGTTAGTTACTATATTGTTGGTAAATTATTTAACTTGAAAAGGCTACAAGTCAAGACTAAGGTAGAGGGAGAGTTGGTGTATGATTTTTTGTTTGCAGATGATTGTGCACTCAATGTAGCCTCTAAAGCTGAGATGCAATAAAATATGGATCAATTCTCTGCTGCTTGTGCTAATTTTGGCCTAATAATTAACACCAAGAAAACAGAGGTTCTCTACCAGCTGGCATTACATCATCCATACATGGAACCATTGATTACAGTAAATGGAGAAATTTTGAATACTGTGGATAAGTTCGCTTACCTTGGCAGCATTTTTTCCAGGGAGGTACACATTGACAATGAGGTTGATGCACAAATTGCCAGAGTTACCTCAGTGTTTGGGAGGCTCCAAACGAAAGTGTGGGAGAGAAGAGGTATTAAACTGACTACCAAACTTGAAGTCTACAGAGCCATTGTGCTAACCTCATTGTTGTATGCCCGTGAAACATAGACAGTATCCCAGCACCATGCTAGGAAATGGAATTGCTTCCATTTCAATTGTCTGAGGAAGATTCTGAAAATCATTTTGCAAAATAGGGTACTGGACACTGAGATCCTTTCTTGAGCTAAACTGCCAAGCATTCAAACTCTACTGCAGAGAGCAAAACTCTACTGGGCTGGCCACATTGTTAAAATGTCAAACGTACTTGCCTAAAAGATGATTTTATGGAGAACTCATGCAAGGGAGATGCTCACATGGTGGTCAGAAGCAATACAAAGACACTCTCAAGGTCTCTCTGAAGAACTTTAGAATTGACTAAATGGCATGGGAGACACTGGCAAAGAACCACTCAGCATGGTGTGCCCACATCAAAGACGGTGCTGTGCTCTATGAGCAAAGATGAATTGTAATAGCTGAAAAGAAACATGAGATGTGCAAATTTAGAAACATCTCCATCCCAAATATCTATGTGGACTATTTGTGTCCAACCTGTGGTAGAGCATTCTGAGCTCATATTGGACTGATCACCAGTCAGACACACTGTAACTTGACTCTGACATAGTGATGTGATTTTGGCCCTCTTTGAGAACTAAGGACAGCAACCAATCAGGAGGGTGGTGGGTGATCTTTACTGCTTGCCAGTACTCTTCAGTTATGAAGCTTCTTTCCTCTTCCATCTTATGGCTTTTCAGCTTAAGCTGGAGTCTTCAGCCAAGGTGAAATTTCTTTCTCATAAAAGGAGGTGTGGTCTCTGCCATTTCTCTTTTAGCTTAAAGTACAGGAGCCTTTTTTCCTACATTTATTTTAGAAGGATAGAAGCAGAACCTGGCTCTCTCAGTCAGTAGAGCATGAGACTGTTAATTTCAGTGTTATGGATTTGAGTCATTACTACTTGGATTTGGACATTATATTTGGAAGTTCATATGGAGAACAACATGTATGACAGCTATGAAACTAAGGTGTTGATTATACATATTTGAAGTGATTTCGTGTGCAGTCCTTTCTTTTTTTGTTCTTTGTATATGGAAGTACATCATATTTGTTGTCTGTTAAGTTCAGATTAACAAAAAATAAAAAAAAAATAAATGTAAGAAAGTGAAAGGCAAATCCCTAACATACCTAATCATCAGACCAAGGAAAAACAGTGGCTTTTCCTCCTCCCTTAAAGAGGTTCCCTCAGTTCCCAATCATTGCAAATGAGCATTTCCCCTCCAGAAGGAAGTTCTCTTTAGCACATAGAATTATCCCAGCTAATTAGTACCTTCAGTCTTTAATCTATTTTTAACCTTTATTTTCTCCTCCATAAGGGCAGGGTCTTTACATTTGTCTTATGATTAGACATTCCTTATGGCTCTCTGTTTACTTCCAAATGTATAAATTGACCTATCAGCATTAGCTTAGAAGCTACCCTTCCAACAAATTGCTTTGGGCTTTCTGGGTTCATGCTGCCCCCCAACCCTCAGTTTTTCAATCTCAAAACTCTTTTGGTCTTCCACGTAAATGAATTGGAGGAGAGAAAAGCATAGAACAAGGGGGCAAAGTCATTATATTCCTTCAACCTAATAGCATTTCTGCCTTTATTATGATCATATGGCTAGTCTCAACCATTTCTAGGTTTGAGTCTTTTGGAGACTTTTGTATGCACTCTCAGTTTTAGTTCAGCAGCTAATTAAAGATTTTTTTCTTTATCACAGAGGAAACAGTCACAGAAAACCTATACATGCTCTAAGTCAGGGGACAGGTTCTTCCCATATTTGAGATCGCATGATTTTCTGAAATCAGGCTCCACAAGCCTCTTCACAGCTTGACTCCAGGGAGAGCAGATTGAGCAGAGCTGAAAAACTGGATCCTTGTTGGCCAGTACCCCCTTACACTTGTCTTCCATAAAGGTCAGCATAGGTACCACCCACTCCTTGCAGGGATCTCCCCTTCCTTAATTTTTCTTGGAATATATTTCTTTGTGTCCACAGGTTCATAGGAGCACAAATTTAGCTGGAAAGAATCTTAAGGGTCATCTGTTTCAATTCCCTTCTTTTAAAGTGGAGGGAAAGGCGGGGGAAGGAGTTTCTGTGACTTGTCCAAGGTTGCATAAAGCTGGTATTTTACCCTATGTCCTCTTGTTCCAAATCCAACACTCTTCCCTGAATACACTTGTATCTTCCTGTAGAATGGACATGCTATGAAGTCAAGACTGTTATTTTTGTCTTTATATTCCCAGTGTCTTGTATACAGTAGACACTGTAAATGTTAATTGACTAAATCTCTTAGGATCTGGGTAGCCCTACCTTTCTGACACGGTATTCTCTTATAGCTCTTCTCCTGAACTTGTCTTTTTATTATTATTTTATTTTTATTTTTTATATTTTTATATTTATATTTTTATATTATATTTATATTTTTTATATTTATATATTTTACATATTTTATTATTATTTACTAATGAGTAAAATAAGGTAGGTTTTTTTTAAATTGGCCAGCTAGATAGTGCAGTGGATAGAGTGCTAGGCCTACAGCCAAGAAGATGAGTCTTTCTGAATTCAAATGTGGCCTCAGACACTTATTTGCAAACTGTGCAGCCCTAGGCAAGCCACTTACCCTTGTTTGCCTCAGTTTCCTTATCTGTAAAATGAGTTAGAGAAGGAAATGGCAAACCATTCCTGCCAAAAATAAAAAACCTAAATGGGGTTACAAAGAGTTGACACAACTGAAACAACTAACAACAACAATACATTTTAAAATTGCAATTCACAATTGTCCTACATTCATAGTAATGTATAACTTTCAAGTAATGTGAAAGAAAAAACAAACATAATAGAACTTATACAAAGGAGCACTATCCCCTTCAATGTAGTTGTCTTGGGAAATCTAACATTGGTCTCAATGGTTTTACCATTGAGCAAAATTATTTTGAGATTGCTTTTGAAGTTTATGGCACATGCTTTATATACTCATTGGTGGCAAATACTGATTTTTGTGAAGGTAGAGCAGATATTTTGAAATAGCTAGAATTAATTTGAAGCCAAGTGTGGTGAATAAGGTGAATGGTTAACCTTCCAGAGTTTGAAAAATGGTTTTGGCAATGGCAGCATCATTGGAACAAGTGCATCAGTACCCCAGGGGGACCATTTTGAGGGATATATTTAGATATAAAATTATGATAAGCCTGTTGAAAACATAGTCTCATTTTATAGTCATGCCTCTTAGTTAAATGCATATAACATATACCATGGATGTGGATAGTACTAAGGAACTCACTGGGGCAAATATTTTGAATGTTACCTGGGCATCTTTGGAAATACAGCTTTCCCTAGCCTGGAAGAAGATGGAAAAATTATTGTGTGTTGTAAAAAGAAAGGTAGGTATTGGACTGTTACCAAGGGGGTGGGGAAATGGGATAGAGAAAGATCAGGAAGACATCAAGCTCTTGGGTTCTTGATTTGGGGGGGGTGCATGGATGAGGGGTTACGTGGCGACAGGAGATGAGCACAGGAGTCAGCAGCAGCAGTAGAGATGGAAGAAAATAGTATGGGGACAGTTGAATGGCAGCAACAGGGCAGTGGTTAAGATGCATTTACCCTCCTAGGCCCATGGGGAGAAGAATTGAAGACAATGGATATATTCAGAGAGGTATATCAACCCCTCTGATGGGTCTATGTGACTTAAGCTCCAGTCTGATGCAGTTTGCTGTTGGGAGAATATATATGGGAATATATATATATATATGTATGTGTGTGTGTGTATATATAATATATATATATGTATACACACACACATATGTATCCACACACACAACCCTGGCTTGCCTAGGGTTGCACAGCTTGCAAATAAGTGTCTGAGGCCACATTTGAATTCAGAAAGACTCATCTTCTTGGCTGCAGGCCTGGCACTCTATACATTGCACTACCTAGCTGGCCAATTTAAAAATTAACCTACCTTATTTTACTCATTAGTACTTGGTTTTTACTATTTGCATAATAATAAAAAGACAAGTTCAGGAGAAGAGCTATAAGAGAATGCCGTGTCAGAAAGGTAGGGCTACCCAGATCCTTAGAGATTTAGTCAATTAACATTTACAGTGTCTACTGTGTACAAGACACTGGGAATATAAAGTTCTCTTCTCTCAGTTCTCATAGGAACTGAGCTGCTAGGTGGTGCAATGGATAGAGTGCCAGGTCTGGAGTCAAGAAGACCTGAGTTCAAAATTGACCTTAGATGCTTACTAGTTGTGTGACCTTGGGCAAGTCACATAACCCTGTTTGCCTCAGTTTCCTCATCTTTAAGATGAACTGGAGAAGGAAATGGCAAACTACTCCAGTATCTTTGCCAAAAAAAAAAAAACACCAAATGGGGTCACGAAGAGTTGGGCATTGACTGAAATGACTAAACAACAAAGAACTGTCTTCCCCCGCACCTTTTCTCTTTTCTTCCTTTCATTGGGTATGACTGGTGCCTGTTTCTGTGCTTGTGTGTTACTCTGCTATGAGATTGTTGTTTTTTTTCTTTCTTTTCTGACTTTATCATAAATGTGTGTACAGAATTGACCCAGACATTTGTCCTATTCCACATGTGCATTTATTCTTGTTCTGAGTGTACAATGGGACAAATCTGGTAGTTTTCACCGCATGAAAGGATATTGAATAGAAAACTTTCTTCTGAGCTCAGGGCTGGGACCTTAATCCTTGGTCCCATTGTTTGAGAATTTCTGTCATTGGCTACACATTGTGTCAGCCATTTATTTTGTAATTTTCGTTGTAACAGTAGAAAAGCATAATTCAAATGGAGTCTAGGTTTTTGTTTTGTTTTCTGCTTGCCCTCTCTGAGCCAGCATTTCATTTCTTGATACCATTTTTTTTGCTTTTTTTGGTGAGGCAATTGGGGTTAAGTGACTTGCCCAGGGTCACACAGCTAATAAGTGTCAAGTATCTGCGGCCAGATTTGAACTCAAGTCCTCTTGACTCCAAGGCCAGAGCTCTATCCACTGCGCTATTTAACTGCCCCTAAGCATTTGATCTCTTAAAAACAAAAGTTTCTAATGATATTTTCTGTATTTTACATTACCATAGTATACCATGTATCCCTCACCCTTGTCCAACCTGTAAGCCATCCCATATGACAAATAGCATTTTTAGAGGAAAAAAAAAAGTTAGCACAACTGATTGATACATTGAAATGATCCAAAAACATGCTCACCCCTAGCTGTGTTTTTCTTCTAATTTTTTTTATAGTATGATCTTTAATGTTAAGGTCACATATTCATTTAGAATACATTGTGGTGTGTACTGTAAGGTGTTGCTCTAAGTTTAATTTCTGCCAGAGTGCTTTTCAGTTTTTCCATGTGGTTTTTATCAAGTTGGGAGTTTTTACCTAGGTAACTTATGTTTTCCACTTTATCAAACACTGGATTATTGAATCCTAATGTTTCTGAATCTCTCTTGTCTAGTCTTTCTATTGATCTTTCTATTCTTTAACCAATACAACAAGGTTTTAATGACTGCTTCTTTATAATGTAGTCTGAGGTCTGGAAGTACTCTATTCCTTCTTTGTCCTTACTTCTTTTCATTATTTCCCTTGATATTCTAGATCTTTTGTTTTTTCAAAAGAATGTTATTATTTTGTCAAGTTTGTAAAGCATCCCCTTTGTAATTTGATTGGTACGGCATTGGAAGCATAAATTAATTTTGGTAATATTGTCAATTTTATTATATTAGCAAAGCCTAACCATGAGCACTGAATATGTCTCTAGCTACTTAGGTTGTTCTTTATCCCTTTTAAGGAATGCTTTGTAATTAGAGCTTTACAAGTCTTTTGTTTGCTTTGAGAGGCTGATCCCCAGATATTGGATGCATTTTGTAGTAATTTGGAATGCAATTTCCCTTTTTGTTATTGCTTCTTGTGTTTTATTATTATTAATATTATTATCACATAGGAATGCTATTGATCTTGAGAATTTATTTTGTAGCCTATGATTTTGCTGAAGCTATTAAATGTTTCAATTAGTATCTTTACTGATTCCCTGGGGTTTTCCAAGTAAACCATCATATCATCAGTGAACAGGTATAGTTTTATTTCCTCTTTACCTAACATTATTCCTTTAATTCCTTTCTCTTCTCTTATTGCTATTGCTACCATTTCCAGAACTATATCAAATAGTAGTGGAGAGAGTAGGCGATCTTGCTTAATTCCTGTATTTATTGGAAAATCTTCATTGAATATGTTGTTTGCTTTTGGTTTTAGATACTTTTATAACATTAAAAAAGGTCCATCTATTCCTATACTTTTTAGGGTTTTTAGCATAAAATAATGTGCTTTTCAGAGCCCTTTTTATGTCTATTGAGATGATCATGTGGTTTTGTATGTTTTGGTGTTTAATATGATTAATCATGTTGATTGTTTCCCTAATGTTGAACTATCTTTGTATCTCTGGCATAAATCCTACTTGCTCATAATGAATGATTTCTTGGATAAATCACTGTAGTCTGATAGGATTTTGTTTGAAATTTTTGAATCAATGTTCATTTATGATAGTGGTTCAAATTTTCTCTCCATGTTTTATTTTTCCCTGGTTTAGGTATTAGGAATATATTTGTCTCATAAAAGGATTCTGATAGGGTGCTTTTTTCCCCTCATTTTTTGAGAATAATTTGTGAAGTAAGAATACTAACTGTTCTTTAAAAGTTTGATAGAATTCTCCTGTGAATTCATTAGGTCCTGGAGTTGTTGTGGTTGTTGATGTTGTTTTGATAGTTCCTTTACAGTGAGATCAATTGCCTTTTCTGAAATCTGGTTAAGATCTCTAGCTTGTCTTCTGATAGTTTGGATATTTTATATTTTGAAGGTATTCCTTTATTTCTTTTGGATTTTTAGTTTTGTTAGCTTATAATTGTGCATAATATGTTCTGGTTATTGTTTTTATTTCTTCTGTTTTTGCTGTGATTACATCTTGCTGATTTGCTATTTTATTGATTTGATTTCTGCTCTCTTACTTTTAATCAGATTTAGCTAAGGGTTTATCAGTCTTGTTAGACTTTTCTTTTCTTTTCTTCACTAAGAGTGCCCTACACCAGTGAAAATCTTTTTATTTTTTAAAGTCAATTGGGGTTAAGTGACTTGCCTAGGGTCACACAGCTAGTAAGTGTCAAGTGTTTGGTCTGAGGCTGGATTTGAACTCAGGTCCTCCTAAATCCAGGGCTGGTGCTCTCTTCATTGCACCACTTAGCTGCCCCCTTGTTAGACTTTTCAAAGAACCAACTTTTAGTTTTATTTATCATTTATATGGGGTTTTTGTTTCATATTTATCTATTTCCCCTCTATTTTTAGCATCTTTTCTTTTGTGCTTATTTTAAGCTTATTTATTTGTGATTTTTGAATTTTCAAAAATACATATTCAGTTTAATAATCTTCTATTTTTACTATTTTGTTAATATATGATTCTAAGGATATGATTTTCTCTTTGATAACTGCTTTAGTTGTACCCCAGATAGTTTGGTTATTGATTCATATTTATCATTTTCTTTTACATCATTATTGTTTTTATGACCTACTCATCATTTAAGATTTTATTATTAAGTCTTCATTTGAGAATGTATCTTTTGTTTGTGGTCTCTGAACCAATTTCCATTCTTATTGCATTATAGTCTGTGAAGGATATATTGCAGGCCTATATAACCTGTGGCCCATGGGCCACTTATAGCCTGTGGGCATGCCAAAGGATTTAGGGCAGCCCATGAAAATTGTAGAGGATGTTTTTCTCTATATTTTTCACAGGCTGCTTAAAATATTTTTTAACATTTTAAGCTGCGAGCAGCCTGCTGACCGTAAGTGACCAATGGGCTGCAGGTTGTGCAGGCCTGATACATTATCTATTTTTGTCTTTTAACATTTGTCTGCAACATTTCTGTGCCTTCGTACATGGTCAATTATTGTAAAAGTTCCATGTGGTGCAGAGAAATATGCATATTCTCTTGCTGTTCCATTTAGAAGTCAACATAAGTCTTTTAACTTTAGCCTCTCCAGAGATTTGTTCAGTTCCATATCTTCCCTTTTGTTTATAGTTCTGTTAAACTTATCCAAAATTGATAGAAGGATATTGAAGTCTTCTGTAACTATTATGTTACTGTCTATGACTTTTTTGAGCTCAGATAATAGTTCCTTTATGAATTTGGATGCTAGAACATTTGGAACATGTTAGTTTATTATTGATTTTGGTTGTATATGGTTTCTTTCAGCATAATTTAGTTTCCTTTTTTGTCTGTTTTTATCTTTTTAATTGTTTTTGCTTTGTCTTATAACATGATGCAACTCTTGATTTTTTGGATTCACTTGTTGCACAGTCAAGTTTTTTCCTATCCTGACTCTCTCCTGACTTTTTCCTACAGTCAGAAAGACTTGAATTGAAATCCTCCCTCAGATACTAGCTGTATGAGTCTAGGAAAGTCACTTAACTGCTGTCTACCTCAGTTTTCTCATCTGCAAAATGGGAATAATAATAGGATCTACTTCTTATGGTTGTTGCTCCAAGGATCAAATGAGATAATACATATAAATTTTTTTTTGCAAACCTAAAAGTGCTATATAAATGCTAGCCATGATATAGTTGAATAAATTGTTGTCGTCTATTATATCTTTCAAGACATTTTATACGATATTTGACATTTGCAAGGGAAGAGCGACTTTAAGCCAGCCTTTTGCCCTTCAGAATCTAATCCTATTTAAAAAAGTCAACAAACAACAAGGACAGTGAAGTCTTGGGTTCTCTATCCTCTCAGTCAATTGTGTGACTATAAGGCTATGGTCTGTTATAGAATATCTTTTGAAAAAATCTGTTCCCTTATCAAATCTTCATCAAGAATGCTCTTAATGGAGTTTGTAGATATTGTCATAAAATTTTGTAGAAAGAGAAGTATAGGCATCCAGATTATTTATTAAGTAATTATTGATAGTTACTATAATATAACATATTATATGATATACTATTAT
Source organism: Vombatus ursinus (assembly GCF_900497805.2). Taxonomy (NCBI): domain Eukaryota; kingdom Metazoa; phylum Chordata; class Mammalia; order Diprotodontia; family Vombatidae; genus Vombatus; species Vombatus ursinus. Next base: position 80,028,432 of record NW_020954590.1, read on the forward strand.
AATATATAATATAATATAAATTAAAAATATTATAAAATATAGTATCTATACAAATATATACGTGCATGTACACATATGTGTGTATGTATGCATGTATTCATATATATGTTTATATATAGAGAGAAACAGAGAGAGAGATTCAGTTAGTGTAGCAATACGGCTATGTTTTTATATATGAACATATAAAAATCTCTTCAGGAACATATTGCTTGATCTACAAATACTGATATTATACTAGAATAAAACTGTGCCTTCTTCTAATCCCCACCCACACAAATTTCAACTCTTTTGCTTAATTGCAATGCCTAGCATTGGAAAATATTAACTAGTCTGTAAATCAGTGTTTGTTTTTTTCTCTTATACTACCATAGCATCATGGTGTAAAAACAAAGTCCTTCTTGTGGATTTCCAACTATTTTGATGAATTTCATTTTTAGAAATAGGAGGAAACCATTCTAAACAATTGGAAATGCAAATGAGAGGTAGTAAGACTAGTGGTTCAAGAAGGCATTATTTTGATCTTACAAGACCAAAATGCTTGGAATCATTCATCACTACCAACATCCTTAGATGCTGTTAACTAAGTTGAAAACATACACTTAGGACAGGATAGCACCCTCAGTTTTGTTCCTTTTCCTTGCCTTCCTCTATCCCTATCTAGTCCCCAGTATATAATAATATGTTTATGAGAGGAATTTTCCCAAGCTGCCATGAGGTTGGGTTTCTTCCCCCCAGAATTCCTCACCTCCAAATTAGGAACATTGCTTTAACTACTTCAGTCACTGGGTTAAAAGGTAGCATGCAAGACATTTGAAACAACCTTACTTTCTGAGAGAATTCAAGCAATTAGTACCATTCTAATTCTGACATTTAATAACAATTCATAAGGTAGAAGATTCATGCCAACATACTTCCGGAAATTCCAAAGCTTTTCTTTCTCTGCCCATATCTAAATGAAGCTCTAGAATTGGCTGTTTTTTCCACTTGATTCTAATTCCAGGCCTATCATTTAAGCAGTATTGGGTAGTGGTTGGAGAGCCAGCCTTGGAGCCAGAAAGAATTGGTTTGGAGTCCTGCCTCTACCATATGGCGGCCATGTGACCCTAGACAAGTCACATAACCTCTCAGTGCTCTGGGAAACACTCTAAGACTATAAGTTGCAGAGAAAATGCCTACTTGCTTTTGTAGAGGGAGTTCCTTCATCTAGGAGCTCTCTACATTGTTTGAAATGACAGGTTCAGTGCTTATGTCTTTATTCTTCATTTCCTTATTATTAGTTACACTAGTCACACAGTTAATCCAGTTCCATGAATTGGGAACCACTAACACCAGATTGCTGTCCATTCCGGTGTGGGTTTTTTTTTTTTTGTTTGTTTGTTTTGTTTCAAGTGCAGAACCACAGCACCACAACTACTTTCAATGAAGCTTATGAATACACACACACACACACACACACACACACACACATATATATTTTTTCCACCCCAGTGTTGCTCTGAGCAATATAGCTTACTTGGTGCCTCACCTTTCTCAACTGCAGAATGGAGATGCTCTCCTTTATAGAACAGCTCTGAGAAAGAGTTGGTTTAAACTCTGAGGTACCATCTCACACCTATCAGATTGGCTAGTATGACAGAAAAGGAAAATGGTAAATGTTCGAGAAGATGTGAGGAAATTGGGACACTGATGCATTGTTGGTGGGGTTGTGAACTGATCTGGCCATTCTAGAGAGCAATTTGGAACTATGCCCAAAGGGCATTCAAACTGTGTATACCCTTTTATCCAGCAAAGACCAAGGTTTGTAACCTAAAGAGATCATAAAAGGGGAAAGGGACCCACATGTATAAAAATATTTATAGCAGCTCTTTTTGTGGTGGCAAAGAGTTGGAAATTGAGGAAATGCCCATCATTTGGGGAATGGCTGAATAAGTTGTGTATATGAATGTAATGGAATACTATTGTGCTATAAGAAATGATAAGCAAGTGGATTTCAGAAACACCTGGAAAGACTTACATGAACTGGTGCTGAGTGAAGTGAGCAGAATCAGGAGAATACTGTACACAGTAACAACATTATGTGATGATCAACTGTGATTGACTTAGCTCTTCCCAGTAATGCAGTGACCCAAGACAATTCCAAAGGATTCATGATGGAAAATGCTATCCACATCCAGAGAAAACTATGGAGTCTGAATACAGATCAAAGTATACTATTTTCATTTTTTTTTTGGTGGCTTTTCCATTTTATTCTGTTTCTTCTTTCACAACATGACTAATGCAGAAATATGTTTCCATGATTGCACATGTATAACCTATATCATATTGCTTGCCTCTTGGAGAAGGGAGATGGGAGGGAGGGAGAAAAATTTGGAATTCAAAATCTTATAAAAAATGAACACTGAGGGGCAGCTAGGTGGCTCAGTGGATAGAGCACAGGCCCTGGATTCAGGAGGACCTGAGTTCAAATCTGACCTCAGACACATAACACTTACTAGCTGTGTGACCCTGGGTAAGTCACTGAACCCCATTGCCTAGCCCCCAAAAATGAACATTGAAAACCATCTTTACATGTAATTGGAAAAAATAAAATACTATTTAAAAATAGAAATAAGGAAGAGTTGGTTTAAGCACCTACTACATGCCAGGCACTTTGCTAAGCTCTGGGTATGCAAGAAAGGTAAAATCAAACCCAAACGAGTCCACTCCTTCAATGAGCTCAGAGGTGACAACAAGTAAACAACTATGTAAGAACAAGATATAGACAAGATAAATTGGAAATAATCAGCAGAGGGAAGGCACTACCATTAAATGGGGTCTGAATAGGTTTCCTATAGAAAATGGGATTTTACTTGGGACTTGAAGGAAGCCAGGAAGCCAAGAGTTTGAGATGAGGAGGAAGAAAATTCTAGTCATAGGGGACAGTCAGGGAAAATGCCAGGAGTGTCTTGTGTGATGAAAAGCAAGGTGGCTAGTGTTACTGGATCACAGAGTACATGAGGAAAAGCCTGGGAAGGCGGGAAGGGACCAGGCTATGAAGGGCTTTGAATGCTTAACAGAAGATTTTATATTTTATCTTAGAGGTGATAGAGAGCCACTTGAGTTTGTTGAATTAGGGGTGGGGTTTTTGGTTTTTGGTTTTGGTTTTTTTTTGGCATGGTCAGATCTACATTTAAGGAAAATGAATTTAATATCTGAATGGAAGATGAACTGGAATAGGGAGAGACTTGAAGCACACTATTGCAATGGTTAAGGTGTGAGGTGACGATGGGGTGGAGGAAGATAGGGAGAGCCTAGACTAAGGTGGTGGCAGTGTTGAAGGACAGAAGGGAGCATGGTACAAAGGCAGAATCATAATTTGTCAATTGATTGGATGTGGAATGGGGCAGGGTGAGAAAATGAGGGTGATAGCTGGATTTTAAACTTGAGTAACTGGGAGGATCAGTGCCCTAGGGAAAGCTAGGAAAGGGGAGAGTTTGGAGGGGAAAGATAATTAGTTCAGTTTTGGATATGTTGGATTTAAGATGTCTACAGGATATCCATTTCAAGAAGTCCAATAGGCAGTTGGAGATGAGGATTGAAGGTTAGGAGATAGGTTAGGGTTGGATGGGTAGATCTGGAAATCATCAGCATTGAGAGGATAACTGAAACAATGGGAGCTGTTGAGATCACTGAGCAAAACAGAAGAGAAGAGGGTCCAGTACAGAGCCCTGTGAGGTACCTATGATTAGTGATAGTGACCTGGATGAGGATCCAGCAAGGGAGACTGAGAAAGTAGTCAGTTAGGTAGGGAGAGGATCAAGATATAGGGGTGTCCTAAAAACCAAGAAGGAAGAGAATGTCAAGAAAAGAAGGAAAGAGGGAAGGAAGGAAGGGAGAAAGGAAGGAAGGAGAGAAGGAAGGAAGGAAAAGAGGAAGAAAGGAAG
>NW_020954590.1:80032364-80079733 GCF_900497805.2 Vombatus ursinus
AGAGAAGGAAGGAAGGAAAAGAGGAAGGAAGGAAGGAAAGAAGGAAAGAAGGAAAGAAGGAAGGAAACAAGCATTTATTAAGTGTCTGTCATGCCAGGCACTGTGATAAATGCTTAACAGTCTCATTTGATCCTCACAACAATCCTGGGAGATACATACCATTATTATCCTCATTTTATAGCTGATGATGTAGACAAATTAAATGACTTACTGAGGATCACACAGCTAGTAAGTGAGGCTAGATTTGAACTCAGGTCTTCCTGACCCCTGGCCCAGCATACTGCGCCACTGAGCTCATGAAGAGGAAGTGATTGACAGTGTAATCATGACACTCATAAAGGCAGCAAGATTTATTGCATAGGGATTTGACTTTGGAGTCAGTAAGACTTGGGTTCAAGTTCTGCTTATGACACAAACTGGCTGTTTGATCCTGGACAAAAAACTTGAACTCTAAATGTACCATTTATCTCTCTAAGGTTATGAGTAGCTCATCTGTGCTAAGAGGGGATTTCCTCTCTAGGAATTCCTATATACCAATGAAATTACAGGAGTGTGTTGTGGGGGAGGGGAAGTAATGTGAAATAGGAAAAAAATAGGCAGTCATAAGTGTAATTTTAGTTTTTTTTATTCATACCTGTGATTTCATCAGAGAGGAAACTCCTGTGGAAACTTTCTCAGCAAATATAGATCACCTACTCAACTACTGTATTGTCAGAGATTTGTAGGAGCACTGAAGGATGAAATATCTGTCCCATGGCCACAAATCCCTATGTGGTAGAATCAGGGGTTGAACCCAGGTTTTTCGGACTCAAAGGCTAGCCTTCTATTCACTGCACCATGCTTACACTTCTTGAGTATTATGTCAATATAAAATAATCTAGTGTGCTTCATTCAAAAGTATCAATTCTATTTCGCTTTTACACAAAGCAGAATTTCTTAGCCCAACAGAATCTCTGAGTCTGGATAGTACTTAAATATTAAATATGGTATAAACTAACATGAACTTTAAGATTTTTAAAGATTTTGAACGTTCTATTGATCTACTGAGGAATTCCTAATAGGTTGAAGCCAACCCGTGTAAATTTTGCTCTATGACAGTTAATATGATATTATTTCCCTTTATAATATTTTTATAAGGATAATCTGATTTTGTGTTCTTTTTTTTTACAGTAACCTAAAGTACCATAAGCTTCAGTGTCAAAAAAAAAACCTTACAAATGCAATTTCTCACAATAGTCCACTTGATGGCACTAAACTGACACTGAATATATACTAATCCTTCCCAGAAGTTTTATGCATTGATGTATTGTTATAATCTTAGGCCTGGTGAATTGTAAAGGCCTTTTATTTAGTTTAGGGCTTTGGGCATATTCAAAGGGAAAAAAGGGATTTAATTTAAAAAAAAAACACTTGTGAAGAGTTAGTTTTGAATAGTAAAATAAAGGATATCAAAAACCCTCTCTCTCTCTCTCCCAACAGAGCTTCTCCCACCCCCTCCACTCCTAAAAAGCACCAGATCTGGGAAATTGTAATAACATAGAATTTTTCCATTTTAGAGCTGGAAGGGGTCTTAGAGATCATCTTCATAGGTCTCTCCTCCCCACCCCCTCGACCCCAACACACATACTTCAATCTCTCAGTGAACAAATTAGGAGGCAGAGGCCCTGGAGCTATATTCGTAAGAGACTGATGTTTATCATATAAAAGAATTGTCCTGTGTTTTTTGAAGTGAAAGTTGAACTTGATACCATATATTTAGCTTATAGAAGGAAGGAGAAACTGGAGAATGTCCATCCCATCCTATAAATGAGCATGATGGGTTGGGACCCCTTACTTTATTCCCGCACAGGTCTAGCTACAATGTCCCGGAAGGGGGCATTCATAGCACAGCTCTGCTAGTTTCTGAATATAAGCAATGGTTCTACTGTTTGGCAAGGGCTTCTCACAGGGAGCAGTTTTGTGGAATTCTTTTTAAAAAATAAGGCCCTTTTTTTTGGCCATTGTCTGAGAGGGCTACAGGCAACTGGGAAGGGGATTCTTAGCTGAATGGAAGAACTGGACCATAAGATCACAGGATAGTCGTTCTAGAACCGGGAGGGACTGAGATCACCTGGTAAAACCTCTTGATCTTGCAGATTAGGAAAGGGAGACCTCGGGAGGTCAAAGGCCTTGCCACATGGGTAGTAATCATCAGAGGCAGCATAGAAATGGAGACAGGCTTTTCTTGAAGGTGAGTTTGCTGAAGAGGATTTTTGAGAAATACCTTGATCTTTGGTGTTACATATGTTTTGGTATAAGAGATTGGTTCCCATTTTCTCCAACTGAAGATCTCTGTGAATCTAAGTATACCATAATTTAGAACTGAAAATCAGAATAGGCTGCCAAAACCGTGGATGACTTAAGTCAGAATAAAAGATACCAAGATCCTCTTTCTCTGGGCCAAACAAACGATTTATTAGGTTCTTATCTCTATTCCCAACTAAAAACAAATAACCTTAATTTAGGTTCTTACAAGATCCTGCAAATGATGGCTTACTCTTTTAAAATTTTATAGCACACATTGTCTATATCTTTGATTTGGCACTTACCAAATACTGTCTCATATTGTTAGTTATCTGGCCATATGTGTATGGCCTGTTTCCTGAAGGAGATTGTAACTTAAAGAGAGACACCAGGCATTACTATCTTTGTATACCCCACATCCCCTAACATGTTACTGTCTGCTTAGTAGGAGCTCAGTAAGTATATATTATATTGTGTAAACTAATATGATAATGTTTAATTCTTTCCTTTCTCTTAAATTTTAGTTTATTCTAATGTTTGTTTGAGTAAATTAATGCATAGCTTTTGAAGGCAGTGTGTTTACTTTTAAGATGATAGGCAATATGGTGTTGTTTTTGTTGTTGTTATTTAATCTAGATTTGGTATTTTTCTGTTCTTTGGTTTCCTGACCATTTCCTTCCTCCTTCGATGCAGAGAACATGCATGCAGTTGGGGGTTCTGTAAAACTTGAGTTACTTTATTGTTGCTTTTTTTCCTGAGAATGACAAAAATGCAATGATTTCTCCCTCAGCATTCTCTGACAACACTAAGCTTTTTAAATTGTCTAGCAATTCAAAATCTCTCTCCTATGCCACAAAAAAGGCAGTGTATGACAGCAACAGAAACTAGAGGAATGTACAGACAGGTCTGTTGAATAAAATTTTAAAAGTGGTTAAAATAAATCACGTAAAAATCAGACTTTTATAAAGTAGGACTCGTCTTTATGTTTCTTGAATCATCAACCAACCTTTCATCAAAATGCCAAAAGCAATACTATACACTGGGGGGATATGAATTTTAACCTTAATTTAGCCAAGGAGAGCTTTCTGAGCCAATTCTACATTTCACCCAGCCCATGCAGACATGCTACAGCATATCAGAACAATAGGAAATCATGGTAATATGGACACTTCCTGAAACTTAATGAAATAAGATTTATGAAAATATGCATCTCAATCTCCCCCTCCCCTCCTTTCATGCTTATAGTCTCCCCTGATATGGGAAAAATGTCTTCAAAGGCAACAGCAAATTCTGCCCTCAAATATCTATATGCATGAGCCTAGAGTCAAATAGAATTTCATTAGTCAAGAAAAGAGAATAATTGATGAGACTTAATAGTCCAGACAATGGGTCTAAAGAGCAAAGGGCTTCCATATTTTAATGTTGGAAAAAGCACTGGATTAGAATCCAGGACTACTGGCTTCATGTATAGATTTGTCTCTAGCAGATTTTATGATTTTGTAAAATCACTTACTCTCTCTGTATTTCAGTTTCTTATCCATAAAATAAGGTAGGTGGTTGGATCCATAGATTCCCTATCAATTCTGGGATTCTATGAAACGTACCTGTCTCTCTACCTATACATACATTATTATTATTATTATCTAGATGAAACTGAAAAAGGCCCCTAAAATTGGACATGTAAACTTAACTCTGTGACTATATTTATAGAACACCAAATACCTGGATCAAAACCAAAACACTGAATCAGTTATATCCATATGTTTCTAGACATCATCATGATTAGCATTGTGGTTTGCTGACCACCATTTTTTTTTCATGGAAAATTGCTCCCTCCTTCCAGTAGCACTCAGTAAACATTTATTGAATACCTACTGCATACCAAGCTTTATGCAATGTATTATCAAGATAAATATGACATTTTTCCTGTCCTCAAGAAACTTGGAGTCTACTAGGAAGATTTTTATTCTAATACCACAAACCATTAGCAATTTTACAAGTGCCACATGGGGAAGGGGGATAAAGACTGAATATGTGATTTCATTGGTATAGTGAACTTTACATGAGGGAATTCCCCCTACCAAATGCAAGTTGACACTTTCTTTGAACCTTATGGAGTTAGAGAGCTGTCCAGAGCACTGAGAAGTTAGGTGACTGGCCCAGGTGACACACAGTAGGTGTCCAAGGTGGGACTTGAACATATGTCTTCCTGACTAAATGAAGTGCTATTGGGATTCAGAGGAGAAAGAGATCATATCGGGTCTGGGGAAATCAAGAAATACTTCATGAAAGAGGTAATGTCTGAGATGAGTTTTCCAGAATGAGTGGATTTTGGGACAGCTAGGTGGCTTGGTGGATAGAGCAAGGAGGACCTGAGTTCAAATCTAGCCTCAGACACTTACTACCTATGTGACTCTGGCAAATCACTTAACACTGTTTGTCTCCCACACCCCCCCCCAAATAAAGAATGAGTGGATTTTCCATGGATAGATATAAGCAAGGTGATGGGGAGAGAGGATGGTATTTCAGGTAAAATGATCAACTAAAAAAAAAGTCATGGATAGAAGTGAGACAGTAGGCTGGGCATGGCCAAGAAACAGTTTTCCTAGAGTGTAGAGTATGTGTAGTAGTGTAGTGACACATACAGTTGAAAAAGATAGATTTGGGCCATATTGTGCAGGGTGTGGAATGCCAGGTTCAGTAGTTGTGACTTATTTGTACAAGCAATGGGGAGCCATTGTAGGCTTTTAAACAGAGAAGCAATATGATCATAGATTATTAGGTGACCTCTAAATTCTCTTAGTTCTGAAGCTATGTAATCACCCAAGAGTGTAAGATGGATTAGAAGAAAAAGAAACTGGAAGTGGGAAGAACAGCTAGAAGGTTATTGTCATCTTCAAGGCTATCTTCAGGAGTGAAATAGAAAGGATGAGAGAGATCTAAGACGCAGAAATAGGATCTACAGAACTTAGCATTTTCTTGAATGTGAGCATCAAGGGAGACAGAAAAGTCAGAGAAGATAGGAGAAACATGTGTTTTGAACTATGGAAACAAAGGTTTGAAAAAAGTGCGGAACAAATTTGGGCCTTAAGACATTTTCTGCCTTCATATGTCTACTTCCTGTCCTGTTTTCCATTATGTTGACCTGGGTCTTATGAGGTTAGTAGGAGTGCATGTATACTTTTGAATCTAGGCTAAAGGCTTTTTTATTTAGTCAAGGTACTCCAACAATCATTTGCTTTAGTGAAGACATGTTCTAAGCAAAATGCCTGAAATGAGTGAAAATCTTTGTTATATAATGGGACCAAATTGAGTCAGCATCCAGGGTTTGCTTAATCACCCCTGCCAGCTAAGTGCCTAATTCTCATTTTGGAAGTCATCTTATAGTGAGAGTGAAACTCTAAGGTTGTCTCTGTGTGTAGGTGAAGTAGATGAAACTGAACATTGTTCTAGTTTGTTCTTGCCTCCTTGAATGACTCTGTGACACAATGACTTGTGACTGGCATCCAGCAATACTAGCCCCATTTCTCTTAGCACTTTATCAATGAAGTATAACAGATTAGAATAAGTGCCAGGTACATCCATTTCAAACATGTACATATAGACATGTCTTATATGTGACATCTTAGTAGTCATATTTAGTAGTAGGCTCTCAATGATATTTGTTGACTGATGCCATAAGAATTTTTTTGAATTAATACTTTCTTTGAAGACATTAAAATGCTATTAACAACAAATGATAACATAGTAGAATAATGTAATTATAATATGCAATACTTCTCAAAGTGCTTTCACAGAATATTTGATACTCTCAAAAATCCTGTGAAATGTATAGGGTAGGTATTATGATCCTCATTTTACAGATGAGGAAACTGGGGCAAAGGATCGTAGAACGACTTACCCAAGGTCACATACCTAGTTAGTGAACATTGAAATTAGGGTCTAGGATTTCTGACTTCTATTTCAATATTCTTTTGACTAGGGAACCTTTTGTGGACTAGACACGGACCACAAAGAACTGCACTGAAACCACTAGCTCATTCCTTCTGCATTACTAAATAGTAATCATATGGTCAGGGCCATCCCATCTGAGATGTTTGAACCACCGACACAGAGGCAAAAGGCTTTGTAGACCATTACCCATCCCTTGAACCATCTGGTCCTTCTCTAATAGCATGTTTAATGGAAACACATCAGCTAAATGATAAGCATGTCAGGCATTAATATTTCTTCCTTCACTACTCTCCCAGAGATCATTAGGTAGTTTCATGAGTATAATGGAAACATTTATATTGACAAAGAAAAATTAAAAGTTGCTCTAAAAGTTCAAACAAACTCTTAATGTGTGTTTGATGAGGACGCACAAAAGCTGTGGTAATAAAGCTTCTAATTGCTCACTATCTTGATGCAAATTTTCAAGGGAAAAAATGGCTCCATTTTTCATACTGTGTTTTGCTACTTCAACAAAAAGGTATTAAATGCTTTCCCTGCAATTGCTAGGAGGGCTAAAGATAGCTACAATAAAAGTTGACAACACAGTAAAGGAAAAAAGTAAGGCAAAAAGATATGAGGTACATGAAGTGAAAATATATGTGCCCTGTACAATCTGAATGCGTTGGGCCAAATTTGGTTCTATATCATTTATTCATACCTACAGAATTCATACATACTTGTATATCATTATACACATATATGTGTATATACATATGTAACCCTTGGCTCTAAGGGTCAATATCTGGAGCTCCATCCTCCATCCTCCATAGATGGATTACCCAAAACCACTTACAAGTATGTGTATGCATATACATATTTGTATATGCTCTTGTGAGGCAAGTTAAATACCTTTTTCATAATACTAAAGCTCAAACTCTCAAGAAATGTAAGTAAGCACTAGGCATTGATTTTATTTTTCTATTAATCTCTTCCTCCCCGATCTCTACTATATCTCTTTATCCCGACTTTCTCCAGATATCAGATACATTTTAGACAAATGGCCCACTCCAGGGCCTAATTATTTTTAATAGCTTTGAATGTTACCTAGTAGAAACAGTCTTGTTCACATGAAGAGATCAGATATGAAGAAGGTGAAACTTAGGGTATGTGATCTGACTTTAGTTATCTACTTACCTGAGTGAATGATCTTTGTCTATACCCAACTAAGATGCCCAAGCAGCAACTGGGGTATACCAATAAGGCATCCACAAGAATTTATGGAAAAAAATCATAGTCTCTCTTTATTACTTAGCTAGTCTAAAGTTGTTTCTTGTTTAAGTACAGGTTGGACTAGATGGATCCTAATGTTGCTTCCAGTGCCAGGACTTGATATGGCCCAGGTGGGGGGTAGGGAGAAAGTTGGGGAGGAAAAAGAAGAGGGTGAAGATCCTGACTTTTTTTTTTGTGACTTTGGTTCATTCACTTCAGAATGAATACAAGCTATTACAGAGTATCTCTCTTTCCTCCCTTCCTTTTCTTCTCCTCATAGGGCTATTTGCAGGACTATTAATAAAAACATACCAAAATTGGAAGGCACAATCAAACTCGGCTCATTCTTTGGTTGACTGCAATACTCTTATGTTCTCCTATATTTCAGTGATAATGAAGTTAAATGCTAATTACTGTGTTCTTCCACAGCAACAACAACAACAACAAATCTAAGTTGTCTGTTCTTTTTATTTGCGATCTCTGAAGAGATCACTGTTACAGACATATCCCTGATAACAGAATCTATCTGTAGCAAGGCAGGTCTTAAGAGGGTTATTATACACAGATTATACTGCCACCCTTCACTCTGTTTAATTCTGTAGTTATTCAAGGCTGAATAGAAATTTCCTGATCTTCTTTTGTATTGATTAAACATAGCATGATTTGAGGGAGAATAAAAGACAGGCCACTTATCCAATTTATATGTTCCATTTTATCTAAATGTTACATTCACAAGAGTAAGGTGAAACAGAAGATCAAAGTACTTATATATGTGAAAAATGTATAAGGAATAGTCATTTTAAAATAGAACATCTAGCAGTAAAAGAGAATAACACATAGGATACAAAAACCTATGCCCAATGCCCTACTTGCTTTTTCCTCATGAGCCTATCTGACAAAATAAAATGGGACACAAAATTCACTTATTTTGAATATTATACTTTTTTCTTATTACCTCTTGCTGTTTCTTACTCTATCCTCCTCTTACGTATTGCTTGAAAAACTGCCCATTCTTCTGTGGGAGGAGGATGAAAGTATGTCTCCCCCCTCTAGTGTTAAGGAAAGAGGGCTGGATTTGGAGTCTGAGAACCTGGGTTCAATTATCAGCCTTGCTATTTACTTTCTGTGTGATCATAGGCAAATCACTTTATCTTTCTGGGCCTCAGTTTCTTCAACTGTAAAATGACTTCTTGTTGGATTAGATGACATCTGAGGTCCCTTCTATTAAGTTCCCTATTCCATTATTACTATGGCTTCTGGAACTACCATGGAATGTCCTTATTGTGAATTATGAACTATTTCTAGCTGGTGTCCCTAGTCATTGAGCCAAACAACAAAATGTTCAAATTGATTTCCCCTATCTCCATGGCAGGCCCATCCTATCATGGGAAATCAAACAGAGCAATACAATTGCAAAGGAAATTTTCCTTATACAAGACCTGGATTTTCATTGGCATGGACATTTTCTTCTTGCAACTCCTTCAAGCCTTTTAGATAGTTTTGTGAGCTGTGGTGGACAAAAATATGTATTGCCTAGTGACAATAGAAGACTCCATTAAATAAGCTTTTTTTTTTTTTAAATTACATTGAGTAGGAGGATTTTACCCAAGCAATGATGGAAAATCAGTTCTTCCTTGATATTCTCCTCCGTATTAGGTTCTGAATCATGAGAGCAAATAACTGTTAGCATTTCAATCTCTTCCCACTTTTGCCATATGCAGCCCAGTGCCTTTGCCAGCATGTGGTATGATCTTTTCAATTTTTCACAAAATGTAAGGAGAGCTAAAGTATGCTTCTATATCCTTTGGTCCTGCTGTTGAGGCAGTAGGGATAAAGAAGTCTATCAGAAGCTCAAGATCTCTTTGCAAATTGACTTGCAATCAAAGACTAAGTTCCAGCTCAATATTTCTAGACATAATCTTCTACATCAGGAAAAAATGTTTAGGAAATCAATTTCATAGATACTGTTCCCACAAAAGGGGAGGGAGGGGGCAGAGAGATAATGAGTCAATTATAAGCGACAACGGGGTAATCCCCCAACTTCATCTAGTGTTGATCTGAAGCATGAGATTAACCAGGTCTGAACAGCTGCCTGGGTCAACTATTAGTAGGTTAATTGCTTAGCAGTTAATATTGCTGTGTGATTGATCCAATTCAATTTTATTAAAAGTAGTGAAAGAACTGGACCACAAAATGGCCAATCTGGTTATTTGCAATTTCAACAAACAAGTGAATTTGACCCTGTCATGATGTGAGAGCTCTGTGACAATCATTTTGAGCACTTGAAGAAATGACTCAATCATTTTTGGTTGATTCAATCAAGCAACATAAATATTGTATCTTGCATGTTGGAAATACCAGTTTGCAGACAGCCCTGCCAAAAAGCTGAGCATACCCTAGGGCCATTCAACATTGTGTTACTAACTCTGATTTAGGTAAGTTAAAAAAAAAAACAAAAACAAAAAAAACCCCAACTTTGTCTAAGTGAACAATAATTCAGTAGACTTTTAAAGTTAATGAAGAGAAATTCTCAAAATCTAAATGTTTCACAATTACTCTCCAATGGATTTAGTTTTGTTTTTTATTTAATTTATCACAAGTCAGAGGTAAATTGTATTAACATTTCCAATAAAATTCCTTCAAAGTGTGTTTCATTTGGTTTCAAAAGGCCCCAACTGGTTCTCCAACTTTGGTGGAGCCATTCTTAATACTGGCTAGAACACAGATCTTGCCAATATAGGAAAATACCATCTGTACTGTCAAAAAAAAGTAATGAACTTTGCAAGCATAGTGAGAGGTTCCCTGGGTGAAGAGTATATATCCTTAACTTAGCAAATGTTAAAATTCTGGCAGGGTTATAGAAAAAACACACTTAAAACTGAACTATTGCAAGCCATTTCCAAATCTAAAAATGATATCTGGATGAAACTAATGGGTTTCATTTAAAAATTCCTCCTTTCTGTGAATCAGTCAAAGTCAATCTTGCCAGTCAGCTGTCTATAGAAACGTTGCTTCCTTTCTTACATATGTTACTAAATTAGACCATATTGTGACTGTGTTATATCACAAAGTTTGGAGGGGGAGAGCGGGGGAGATCTGGGTGTGAAATGTTATTTTCAAATGATATCACTTATCCAGGTTTGCTTTTTTTTCTCTCATTCCCTTTTTTATATGAAGTACAGCATTATGGCTACCAAGCTCCCAGATTCTGTTACAGCAGTAATAATGTTTCATCTAAGATCTAGGCCAGCTTTTCCCTTCTCACAGGGACAATATGGACCATGAATAATAAACCATTTAGTTCTGAAAGGATAAGTGCTCATTCCTAGGGCTGTTATGCAACACAGGTTCTCTCCCTGGTGAGGAGTTGAAATAGGGTAAAAAATCAGAAATAATGTAGCAGCGATATAAAAAAGTCTTGGCATTCTCTTCTTGAATATTTTGTCTAACGTCCAATAAAGAAAGAATATACTCCATTTCTTAGTCTCTTTCTCAGGTGATTAAATCATAGAGGATTCTACGTATTATTCATGGACTGCTACAAGAATACAAGTGTAACACACAAAGCTGTCTCTCACATATGGGCCCCCAGAATTCTACCCCAAGTTTCAGGTACTTTGTAGATCTGTATCCATGCTGTATCTGTAAACCTTAACTCATGAACTTCCACTAATGTGTTTTCTTTTACTAGACCAACATGAGGGCATATAAAATAAAAAGTAGTTAATCAAACAGCATAGCAAAAGAAGTGACAAGGAAGATCTCTTTCTCTTTCCTCCTATACAGAGGAAAAGAATAAAACCAACTTCAAATTCCTTGTAAGGACCATGGAACACATATAGAGAGGTAATTCATATGCCTAGCATGGCAAAGTCATGGATGCCTCCTGGTGATACAATCTTATTGCTCTCTGAGGTTCTCTTCTGTGCATTTCTGTGTTCTATGGCCATCTCTTGATCTTTGGCTGCAATGTGGTTTCTTCTTCATGGGTGGAGGGAGGTTTGCTAGCTCTTTAGCTTATGGACCAAAAGTTATATTTAGCTCTTTTGTGATTCAGACTCCAGCTAGTATCATCCATCCACTTAGGTAGAAAATTCCTTTGGCATTTAAAAGCAAGCTTTTGAACTCCTTTTCTCCTTCTGTCACTTTGGGTCTCTCAGTATAATCTCTTTTTTGACTTAAAGTGAAAAAAGTTCCTTTCAACTCCTTTCTATCCCCATGGTGCCAATCATGATCTGTACAAATCAAAGGTGACTGGTGAAGGCTTGAATAGGGCTGATGAACTCTGTCCTACTTAAATACCCCCAAAATCCAAAATGCTATACTTAGTGAATAAACAAAATGTGTAATATATGCCCACATTGGGCTAATAAAACCCAAGGATCCAGAAGGAACGCAGAAAAGGTCCACACTAAATACTTAGAGAAAATAAGAATAGGTCATACAGCTCAATTTCAATATACTTTGAAATAGTTGTATTCCAATAAATGTTTCCTCTCAGGTTGGGATAGAAATGGTTCTGAACTCTAGATCAAGTTGACTGAATCATTCTTCGGTTCAAAATAGCATCAATGCTCCACTTCCTCTACCATTGTCTATGAAATGAAATATAGACTGACGCTGGCATTCAAGGCTCTCAAAAATCCAATTCCAACCTTTTTTGGTTTTATGTCATAGTATTTCTTTTCATGCACTCTATGCTCCAGCCTCATTTCTGACATCCTTTAAAATTCAACTAAGGTACTACCTGTCCCCTGAAGTATTACTTAACTAGACAGAGCTAAAAGTGATCACTTCTTCTTTGAAACTCTCAGGCCACTCTGACCTCTCCTATGCACTTAATCTTTTTCTAACTTATTCTTGTAAATGCCTCATTCCCTTCTATTAGATTATAAGTTTCTGGAGGGCAGGAACTTTGTTGTTTTCCATCTTTTCATCTCTAGGAAAAAGCACAGTGTTTTACCCATAGTGGGTGCTTAATAAAGGTTTGTTGAATTGAATTGAGGCAAAGACTCAGGGAATTGGAAGGAGGGATCTGGAGGAGTAAGGGCCTAGCTCTGGTGTTGGCCATTAAATCTGTTTTTTGTTCTTTTATTGGCCAAGAAGCTGGAAAGTTTGCACCTATCCAATTAATCCTCACTGTCCATAGTAAATTAATAACTAAATACTTTAAGAATATTGATCTGAGTATGTAAGTGATGGTATGATGGCTTACCTCAGTTAATTAATATAATCATAGACTTAGAGCTAGTAGGATGAACCTTAGACATCATCAAATCCAACTCTCTTAATTTTACAGTTGAAGAAACTGAAGTCTAGTTATAAGTCAGTTGCCCAAGATCAGATAGCTAGTAAGTGGCAGGGGTAGGATTTGCACCCGAATCCTCTAACCCTCAAACTGGTACCCTTTCCACTACAATATACTGCCTCAACTCAGTCAGTCAGTCAGTCAAAAAACATTTATTGAGCACTTCCTATATCCCAGCCACTTTGCTAAGCACTGGTCGTACAAATAGAAGCAAAAAGAGAGACAGTTCCAAACCTTGAGAAGGTTACATTCTAATGCGGAAGACAACATATGAAAGGAAATTAAGAGGTAGGGAGCGGGAGCAAGGTGGGAAGGTCAGTTCCAGGGTTGAAGTAACCTTCCAGGATGAAGAAGTTTCTGAGGAATGATGGAGAAGTCCAAAGGGGTACAGCCTAATAGGAAATGAAGAAATGACTGGACTGGGCTTTATCTTTACATGGAGGTTCTGGGAGCATCCCTCTCTCTGATCAGACACAGAGGCCCCAAAGGCAGAAGGTATTTTGGAGGGCTGAAGTGATTTTCCAGTAAACGTGTAGCAAGCATCTCTTGCATTCAAGACACTGGAAGACACAAAGATGAATAAGACACGGCTCCTGCCATCTGACTGGTTTACGGTTGTTCAGTCGTTTCTGTTGTGCCTGATTCTTCATGACCCCATTTGGGGTTTTCTTGGCAGAATGATTTGCCATTTCCTTCTTTGGCTAATTTTACAGATGAGGAAACTGAGACAAACAAGGTTAAGTGACTTGCTCAAGGTCACATAGCTAGTAAGTGTCTGAGAGTGGATTTGAACTCAGGTCTTCTTGATTTCAAGCCCGGTGCTCTATCTTATGTATGACCTAGCTGGTAAATAGGTACTTAAAATCCTAAAGAGGTAGAAGAACTGTGTTTCTATAGCTAATATAGAATCTCTTCAAGTCCTCCATTATGGTAGTGAAAATGCTGCATATGGACAAATGCATATAGAGAAGCTCCAAACTTAGCAAATGCAGTGTGTTTGTTTTTAACACACAACAGTCAAAGTTGGTGAAAACGATTTTATATTTTATTGTGTCTGGAGTGGTTATCAGAGAACAGCTCTGCCACAAATGTTACTGCAAGATAATCAAAAGAACCGATCTAATTTGGGGATGTAGAGTACTTATTACTATGGCATATTCTATCATTTGAAGCTTTCAAAGCTCATGCCTTTTCATGATTAAGCACATATTATTTTCCTGGAAGATATTTCTTTTTTGGCAGATAAGATAATGGAACAGATCCACTGTTTGTCAAGAGGAGTTACTATGTCATTAAAAAGCCTTTAACACAATGTTTTTCTCTTCCCCATGCTGGTTGAAAAGATTTGAATGCAAAAGCATAGATATAACAATAACAGAGAAAAAAAACCTAAATTGTCCATGGAAAAGCATAAACCAACTTAAATTTTTCCATTTGCCAAATGGTCTTCAAGCAATTTAAATGTAATTCAAAACAGGCACTCAGTAGCCACAGATGTACTGTTCCCTCAAAATGTTCTTTGTCTTTGCTATTTACATCCTATTTCTTTCTATAGGTGATAAAAACAACAACAACAATTCTCTCTGTTAGAGCAATGAAACAAATGCCCAAATTCAGCCCAAAAGTTTACGTGATTCAAACCTTTCCTCCTCTGGAAATATATTCTCATTCATCTCAAAAAACCTTAATCATATTTTTTCTTCTCCCCCATTAAAGAAAAACTCAGTAAGAGCCTTGTATAATATGAGACAGTCTAATAAATTTTTTGAAAAATCTTAAGCAAATGAACTTGTTCCACCATCTTTTGCAGAATGTACTATTTATACTTATATTCAGCTTAAGGCTTGACAACATTCTATTAGAGGAAAAAACACAATGTACACTCCATTAGATGCATACCATCCCTTAGGATGTCAGTAATCTGTTCCCCCCAACTACTAGTGATCCCTTAATTTACCCAAGAGATCTTTTTAAAGATGGAGTAGGCCTTGAGCTGGTACAGAAAATTTAAAATGGCTTGAATTTGCCTTAGTGTTTGGAGGATCCCTGAATATATAGGTTAGCTCTAGGAGCCTTTTGAGAGATCTTCAAATACTTAAGAGAATCCCAGGCCAAACTGAAAATCCATTAATATTCTCTCCACTGGAGCAGAACCCCTTGATTCACACTGATTTTGTCCTATCCAAAAGGAAATATTCTGGATTTGGAAATAAATGGTCCCTTGCAGTCAAGGATACCCTAAGGTAGCTACACACCTCCCAAACCAATCCTGGTCAAGAAATGTACGTTTAGGGGGATAACCCTAAGATCCATCTTCTGAACCATCCAATTGGAAAGAATAAACTCCATAGGCTCACAGCTGTGATTAGTATTCAGACTGGACTGTGGAGGAGGACATTAAATGCCATGACTCACTGTCTTGCAATATCAAAGGTGTTGGAGATGTGCATCATTTTGCTAAGAAAAAAAAAGACACCAGAATGAAACCATTTGCATTCATATCAAGAATAACATGAAGATATTCTGAAGAGTTTCAAGTGTTTAGTGTGCATTTGGAGATACTTGTCAGGAAGCAGAATCCTGATAGACTTGAGACTTGTCCTAATTTCTTTTGTGCCCTGAGTCTAAGGACCAAACAATCTTCCCGGCTTTAGATAATTTCACTAGCTCTGTGGCCCAGTGGGTAACACACTGGGCTTAACGTCAAGAAGACCTGAGTTCAGTTCCAGCCACAGATCTTCCTAACTGTGTGACCCTGGACAAATCCCTTAACCTCTGTCTGCTTCACTTTCCTCATCTACAAAATGGGGATAATATAATAATAACACTGTTAGGGTTGCAGAGAGGATCAAGTGAGATCACATTCATAAGGCACTTAGCACAGTGCCTAGCACATAGTAGGTGCTTAGTAAGTACTTGTTCCCTTACCCTTCTATTAGGTCAATGATGTACAAAGTTCTCTTATTACAAATATTTAGGGGGCAGCTAGGTGGTGCAGTGGATAGAGCACTGGCCCTGAAGTCAGGAGGACCTGAGTTCAAATGTGGCCTCAGACCAAACACTTGACACTTACTAGTTATGTGACCCTGGGCAAGTCACTTAATTCCAATTGCCTAAAAAAATATTTAGAAACCAGAAGTATTCATTGGTTAAGATTCAGCAAGAATATTCCCAAAATTTACAGGTCTGTGTCATCATATACCAGATAAACTTTAGATAAGAATTCTTAGGTCAAGGGGATTCTTCTTTGTATTTAATCTAAGACCAGAATAAAGAGATGATCCAAGCTTAGTTTTAGAGCTGGAAGGAATATTGATCTACTCTACCTCCCTCACTTCTCTGATGAGGAAGCTGAGACCCAGAGAGATTAAGTGACCTGACTTGCCCGAGCACACACAGATAGTAAATGGCATGGTAGGATCTGCACCCAAGCCCTGTGACTTTAAATCAAGTGATCTTTCCACTATGCCACATTAGCTTTAAGCAAACTGAAGTCTTATGTAGCCAAAGGTAGAAAAATCAAGTATTGATAAATCTACCCTGGATAGGACCATGCTTATATCCCTCAAAATCTTTATTTAGGAAGATTAATATGAGATATTCTATCTTTTAGGAAGCATGAAAGATGATTCCATTTATTAAGCATCTGCACAGTTCCTTTCACAAAGTAGATGCTTAATAAATGCTTTTTAAATGTGCTGAATTGAAATAACTAGTGAAAATAGCATTAGAATCATTTCTCATGCTTCCTAAAAGAGAAAAGTAAAAATCTCTCCTTCAAGAAGTTTATATCCTCCTACTAGGTAGGGTTCATACTATTTTAATTCACACTAAAAAGTATAGCCCCCAATGGCACTCCTTTCTCATACGAGAGGCCCCCAAATAGGTTACCCCAGATTCAAGGTATTGTATGAATCTGCTTTCGCTCAAAGAACCCATAGCTCCTGAGCCTCTACCAATATAGTTCCTTTTACTAGTCAGTCACAGGGCACAATTAACTCAAAAACAAAGGCATTAAATGAAATAGCATGGTTTTTTATTTTTTTAAAGTAGTTGTAGACCATTTTCCCATAAACCTAGAAGACATTTTCCTATAAATACCCACACCATCAATGGAAAGAAGAATTCTTCTTCTTTAAAAGGAGAACCTTGTATTCAGGGGCTAACTACTTTTGAAACACAGTTTCCAGCAATTTAAGTAGTGGCCAAAGACATTAAATCAATTTTTAAGATTTCAACTTTCTGTTCTTCAAATATAGTGTCTCTGTTCCAAAACCCTCTCTGATTTGGGGTTAGAAAGTCCCTATATCTTGAATTTAAAGTCTGATTGCCATATTGAACCTATTCCAAAACATTTTAGAGAAAACTTTTCAATGAGATGGCAAAGGTTGTCTGTGCCTGAAGGTCCCTATTTCTAATTTCCTTATTATTTTTTGTGCCCCATACAAAACTGCAAAAGAATGGAAGGGGTAAAAAAAAAGGAACAAAACCCCTTAAGGTGAGCCACTAGAAGCCATCACTCTCCACCTTATTAACTTCAATCCTTTGTTCTACATTCCTGTCTTTATTTTGAATATGTGGCCAGAAAAAAGCCATCCACCTGTCTCTGAGTGGGCCCTACAAAAGAAACTGGGGATAAATTAATAACATTCTTTATTTAAATAAAGTTAAACTGTGGCATCCTGAAATGCAACCTTCCCACCCTCAAGGGAGAAGACACTAAATCTTATTTACCTTAGATTTAACCTCATTTCTTTCACTTCCAACCCTCTCTGGTGATTTTTCATACTGGCTGAGACTAGTTATTTCGTCTGTTCTCCATTATCTGAGAATACAAACAAGCTAAGGACGCCTAGTTGCTCCACCAAGTCCGGGCTGTTACTAAGTGTTAATTGTGAAAGTGTCCATGGAAGCACACAGTGTTCTGGCAGTTGGAGCTACAAGCAATATCACCTCAGGGTAAAATATTCAAGGAAAACAGTCCTATAACTCTGTTAGCTTAGACTTGTAAACAGATTACAAAAGCCTGAACCTGCCAAAGTATTTTTAAGAAAAGATAGATTGTTCATTTTTTCCACATCTAACAACTAAGATAAACAACCAAATTCTTGCCTTTTGTCTTGTGTCAGAATTTCTGTCTTCTAGAAGAACAGCATCTTCTCTGGAAAACACATCTGGTTTCTGAGCTCAGCCCGTCCATCAGCAAAACAGATGGTTTTCAAAGAGAGACCAGAAGGCGGGACTGTGGATTAGGCTATAGGCTCTTTTCCAAGTAGAATTTCCTTCTTGGTAATTCCAAGGCTTGAAATATTCATTGAATATTGAAACTCCATTTCACAAGTTTATAATGTGCTATAGAGCATTACAATTTAGTTGTAGTTATAATGGCTTGAACATAGAATTTGTTGTCCCTGAAACTTCTAGGGATCCTTAACCAAGCCTCCCAGAACTTAGAATTTTAGCTGAGTAACTGGTAATGCCCCAGTGTAATATTGGTCTAAGTAGAACTGTAATAAATGCCATAAAAATAAGTAAGCAGAAAAATAAATGTTTGGGAATGTTGTATCAAGGTTTAATGGAGAAGGGATACTAGACAAGGAGTCAGAGACCTGGGTTCTAGTTTTAGTTTTACCAGTGACAAGCTGTACAACTTTGGTCAAGGCCATTAACTTTACAATTATTTCTAACTGTGTCTCCTGTTCTTTGTTCATCCTTCTCAATTCTCCTCTCCACAAACCTATATTTGACCTCTGGCACCCTGATCTCTCATAGGTGACTAGAACCAGGTCACCACATCAATTCCCCACCATCTCCAAAAAGGCTTCGAAATCATACTACCTCCCCTACTTTTTCTAACTTCCCTTTATGTATTCCTCCATTAGCATGTAAGCTTCTTAAGGGCAGGGGTTGTCTTGTTTGCTTGTAGATTTTTGTATCCCTAACTCCATTCCTGGCACAGAGTTAGTGCTCCTTCCTTTCTTCTTTCTTTCCTTCACTTTGGTTTCTTCATCTGTGA
Organism: Vombatus ursinus; assembly: GCF_900497805.2. Lineage (NCBI taxonomy): Eukaryota > Metazoa > Chordata > Mammalia > Diprotodontia > Vombatidae > Vombatus > Vombatus ursinus. The sequence continues at coordinate 80,051,174 of NW_020954590.1, forward strand.
GATGATGGAGTTGGGCTAGAGGGACTTTTTTTTTTTACCCCTTTCAGTTCTAAAATCCCATGAATATAAAACATTTCAGAGGAGTCAAATTTCAAAATATTTATTAAAAAGTCATTAGTTTAACCTTTTTCATCTTCATGGAATTCTTCCTCACCTCTTCAAGACTAGTCCAAGTAATAGTAGTAACTTACATTTATATTTATATAGCTAGAAGAGGCTTCAGTTTCCTCTTCTGTAAAATAAGGGGTTGCATTCAATGACCTCCCAGGTCCTTTCCAATTCTAAATTTATGATTTCATGGTTCTGAGTCATATCTTTTGACCTTAACATTTATGGTTTATAAACTGCTTTCCTTAATACTCCTGTGAGGTAGTGGGATTATTATAACAATATCTATTTTAAAGTTGGGAAACAGAGACCCACGGAGGTTAAATGACTTTCCCAGTATCAACTAGCTATTAATTCATGGTCTAAACTTGAACCTAGATCTACTGCTTCTAAATCCAGTGATCTTTCCATTATATTTCATCTTCAATTGTCATCACAAAAAAGCATTTGGCCCTTAGGTAGCTCAGTGGTTAGAGCCCTGGGCCAGGGTTGTTGTGAGAATCTAATGAGATAATGATTATAAAGTGTTTAGAGTGCCTAGGATGTAAGCATTATAGAAATACTAGCTATTATTATTATATTATCATTATTATATATTTCTAGATGAGGCATGTGCAAGACATGGTTCCTTTCCTCTAGGATCTAACAGTCTTATGATGGTACTCCCAGAAACAAAGATCAGGGGCAAATCTTGGTCTTTAAATTTAAAATAAAAACACGACAATAATGAGATAAAAGTCAGTTGTGGTCAGTGACCAAGGTCACCAATGGGTCCTGAGGCTGCCATTTCTCAACCTCAAGTTGAACAGTAAAGAGGTATGCTGTCTTCCAGAGCATGTATTTGGGTCATGACAGGGAGCCTCTTTAGACCTGTTTAAAAAAAATAACAATTTCTATGTACTCCTGGTGACTTATCTGGGGAAAAATAAGATCACCAGAAAGGACCCAAAGGTGTTTTTAAGGATTTTGGAAATCCTAGCAGGAAGAAGAATATAGGTGCACAGGTTGTGGTCTCTTCACGGCTGCCAAGTGAAGATTAGGACTTTAGAAGAGAAAGGTTTAGATAGGACGTGATATTGAAGAGTGGTATTTCACTTTTTGAACCATACTTAAATAATAAATTCTTGGCTAGGGATGGAGTATACCTACTAGGGCCTAGCTTAAAAAAAATCCGCTTGCTGAATGAATCTAATGAAGAGAGTTTCAAAGTTAAAAAAGAGGGCAAAAAGTGAAAACTGGCCAAGAAAATCCAAAGAAGTTGGTACCCCCAGAATGCAGTAGATATAACACAGGAAGAAAAATAACAGAAGATAGGATAAATAGTGTAGGAAACATAATATCTAAGAAGAGAACTGGTTATAAAACCCATGGCCTTATATCTATGTACAGATGCACAAAGTAAGGGTAATAAACAGGATGAACAAGAGAAGTTAATGCAAGGAAGACAAATTTGACCTTGTAGGTGTTACTGAGATTTAATGGAATGAGAGTCATTATTGGACTACACCTTTGGAAGGGCATACCTCATTTCAAAAGAAGGGAATAATCAGGGCTGGGGAAGAGTGCAGTGTATTAAGAAGATATACTCATGTGAGGTCATCCATGAGCTGGAGGGCAGAAAGGAAGGAAGAAGCAGCATAGGATAAACCATTGGAGTGAGGATCAATGGAAAGGGATACAGTTAATATTGTCTTAGGATTATATTATAGACCACAAAGATACAAAAAGGAAATAGATAAGTAGTTCAAGAATCAGACCACAAACATGTCATGAAAGGATAATGCAGTAGGAATGGATGGCTTTAACTATTGGAATATCACCTAGATCTTTCGACAAAAAGTGGAGCCACTAATAAATTCTTAACTTAGAATTAGTGGATCAATGGTTCATCTTAGTGGAAAACATACAGGCAGATAGTGTGTCACTGCATTAATTACCCAATAAGGAAGTTTAATTACTTGAGGGTAACATCTGAATTAGTCATCATCTGGACCACCAGTCCAGACTTCCAAACTCTCTTGGGTACATGCGAATAGAGTAGACTTATTTTAATACCCTCTGGACACTAGAGAGTCCCCAAGCCTGAGAGCACCTAAGTTGCTTGCCTCACTGTCATGTCTATGCAATGGAAAAGCAGCTTTTGTTAAACCCTCATTGGTTAGATTCAAATTTAATCTAGTATATGAAATGAAATGTTGCTCCAAATACTAAAATATTACATCTGATAGCTATATCTGGCTCCTTTCTGGAACCTTCTTTTTTAGAAACCTCCAGCTTCCCTGTGAAGGCCTTCTTTAGCACTCCCAAGCTGCCTTGATGCTTGGAGTGACCACAGACTCAGGAGTTTCATCCCCTTTAACCTGGAAGGAGTAGAGAGAGCCTGGTGTAATAATGTGCCAAGTCTAGAGAAAGGCTTCTTGTTGAACTACTGTGGGTTTCTTCCTCCTAGCATGGCCTGAAAACTATCACTATCAGGGTCCAATGACATTTCTGGTTGTATCCCTTTTACTTTCCTGTTTTAGAGATGTCAATTGCTAGCCCAGTTTGAGGGTAGAGGCTGCCCTAATGTCCTTCCTTTGTCACTTCTATCCCTGTCTCCATGCTCCCAGCCTTTGCTGTCTCCCCATCAGCTATATATTCTCTTAAATGCGAAGAATAAAGGCCTATTGCTTCCAGCATAGTGTGGCTGATGTCATTCTTTTGTGAAGTCCATTTAAAATCCTAACCCCAGCCAGACTGAAACATCATCCTTATAACTAAGCACCGATTGTGGAACACTGTAGTAGGCTCCAGGAAGGGAAGATAGGGAGTGAAGCTGAAGGACTATAAGATATGGTTTGTGGTTTTTGCCATTGTGCAGATTCTTATTTTGCATCATTTTTTATTTATAAAGAGTGATTGCTGAAAAGCAGAAAGAGCCTTGTAGATCTACTCAATTAAAATGAAGAGGAAAAGAAAAAGAAGGGAGAAAGGGTGAGAAGGAGGAAGGAAAGAAGGAAGGAAGGAAGGAAGAATGGAAGGAAAGAAGGAAGAAAGAAAAACAATTCTTCCCAATAGACTTGGGATTTTTAGGCTGTCCTAACATAGGATAATTAAAAGCATCTGTTCTTTACACAATTTCTTCCCATATTACAGTCAATCTTTGTTTTCTTGATTTGTATGAAATTATTCAACCTTCTCGAATCAAAACAATTATTACCACTGAATATACATTTTAGAAATAATACATTAAAACATGGTAACTCTTTTTTCTAGTCTTAAGTAGGAAGTGAATACTATTATCTGCATTTAAAAGAAAGAAGGCAAAAAGAAAAAGCTAAGTCTATACAATGCCAAAACAACTAATCAATTAATTTGATTCATTTAAAAACATTCAATCCCAGGGGCAGAGCTTTCAATTCAGTTTCAGCAGAGTTGGGTGCAGGTGGAATTGAGGGATAAGTGACTAAAACGGGAGTAGTGAAGCAAAATGGAACTTAACAATGCTCTGTTCCTATGTATAGGCAGCTAGGTGGCGCAGTAGATAGAGTGTTGGGCCTAGAATCAGGAAGATTCATCTTCCTGAGTTCAAATCTGGCCTCAGACACTTGCTAGCTGTGTGACCTTGGGCAAGTCACTTAACCATATCTGCCTCAGTTTCCTCATCTGTAAAATGAGCTGGAGAAGGAAATAGAAATCACTCCAGTATCTTTGCCAGAAAAATACCAAATGAGGTCATGGAGAGTTAGACACAATTGAAAAATGACTCAGCAACAACAATAATATATGCCAGGCATATACTAGGCAATAGAGATGAATAAATAACAATGGGAAAAAATTATATAGTGCCTGCCCTCAAGGAGCTTCTATTCTATAGGGAGAAATTACACATACATAATATATAGAAAATATAATACATACCATAAAATCAAGGTAACCAGTGGAAGATGGGAGGGGTGAGAAATAGTAACAACTGGTAGAATCAGAAAAGAATTTATTTGGGTAGGAGGTGGTATTTGAACTAAACTTGAAGGAAGCTAGGAATTCTAAGAGGTATTGGTGAGGAGGGAGTTGATTCCAGGCAGGAGTTATTAGTCTTTTTTTTGGTATGTTGAATCCCTTTGGCAGGCTGGTAAAACTGATGGACCACTTACTCAAAACGATGTTTTTAAGTTAATAAAATAAAATTTTATTTAATGAAAGTTTTTAATAAAATACAATTTTATTTAATAAAACAAAATTACAGAGAAAAGCAATTACATTGAAATACAGTAATCAAAATTATAAAAAAAAAAGTCATAGACACCAGGTTAAGAACCTCTGCAAAGGCAGAGAGATGGGAGGACTCCAGAAAAGTGGTTGAAGCATAGACTGAGCTAGGACTTGTAAGCAAAATTACAGCAACAAACACAGGTTTGTGACTCAAAGCCTCAGATTTAGAGCTAGAAGAACTGCATTCCCTCGTTTTACAGTTGTGGAGACTGAGGCCCAGAGAAGTTAAGCAACATGCCTAAGGCTCCACAGGTAGCAGGAAAATGGCAGAGCCAGAGTTCGGACTCAGTTTTATGACTTCAAGCTTAGCACTTTTTCCACTGTACCACACTGTACCACACTTTTTCCACTGTACCACACAATGAGTACTCCAGTAGTACTCATTGTGGTAGCTTTACCTTCCTTTACCCATAGGCTACGATTCTTTCACTATCCTGTAGAGGTAATATCACAGAGAAATGAGAAATTTGTGTGTGTTACTATTGTTTATAGATATGGGGAAGACATATATGCATTTTTTATGAACACACAGCATTTGGCTTTGCATCTGGCAGCATGGAAAATAACAAATCCAGCTTTGCACTCTAGGAGACATCCATTTTGCTTTATTATTTTAATGATTTTGATGCATGTAGGCACTTTCTGAGCACCTGGACCATCGTAAGTGGCACAGACCCCACTGATAACATTTCAGTCATGTAACTTTCAGAAGCTATTCTAGACTCCCCAGAGATGATTTAAGTTAGCTTGATTTCCAAAAACACGGAGAAAATAAGTGTTGGGATAGTCTAAAGTAGCCAAATTTATTAGAACTCTACTAGAACTCATGGTGCTCCAGAAAAAGCAATGGATTGGGGGTTAGAGGACCAGGTTTCAAATTTTAATTTCTGTTACTATCTCCCTGTAATATGTTGTTTAAGTTGTGCTGCCTTTCTGGGCCTGTATTTCCTTATCTAATAAATGAGAGAGTTGGACTAAATGCTTTCTAAAATCCTTTCCAGCCCTAGGTCGTATGACCTACTTTTAAAGGTAAATTATAGCTTATTACTTATACTAATTAACTATGTAAGGAGTTTTTTCATCATCTTTCTTACTGTAGATTTTTGTAAATGTAATAGTGGGTTTGTATTTAGAGAAAGACTCAATAATATTTAGGGCTTATGTTGACTTTGTATATGTCAACTGAGAGTTAAAAATCCAGACAATGTTATGAATTGTAAAGATTTTAATGATTTATATTGTATAATAAACTAAACTATTATAATATTATATCATATGCATCAGGCGACCATCAGCATCTAAATAAAACCAAAATTATTCTTTAGCCATAAAAAAGAGCCCTAGATCATATGATCCTACTTTTAAAGGTAAATTATGACTTGTTATGACATTAATTGACTGGGTAGGAAGACTCTTGTTCTCAACTTTCTCACTGTGGATTTTTATAAATATGGTGGGTTTGTATAAAGATATTTGGGTTTTATGTTGATTTTGTATGCATCAACTGAAAGTTAAAAATCCAAAGACAATATAATTAATTGTAAGGATTTTATTGATTTATATTGTGTAATAAACTAAACTATGTAATATTGTATAACATGCACCATGTGACCAACAGCATCTAAGCAAAACCAAAAGTATTCCTTGGCCATAGATTGTACAATCCTACTAAAATTTTAATGGTAAATTCATTCTTGGGACTTTGAGATGCTTGTCATTAGACTGGTGAAACTCAAAAAAAAGATAGTGAAAGGCCTTGAATACATGTCATATCAGCTGAAAGAACTACAGATGTTTAGCCTGGAGAAGACTCAAAAAGGTCATGTATTCAAGTCACCATGTTCAATATCTGAAGGATTGTCAGGTAGAAGAGAGATTGAACTTAAAAGTGTTTGGCCCTAGAGGGCAGAATCAGGAATATTGGGACAAGGGGTGTAAGCTGAAGAACCATAGATTTAGGCTTGATATCAGAAAAGTTTTTTGACAATTAGAGCTGTCTAAAACTTGAAAGCGCTACCTTGCAAAATAATGGGTTCTTTCTCTATCCCTCCTCTCCCTCTCCACCCAGATTTTTAATTGGAGATTGAATGACAACTTGTGAGATTTATTAGAGTGGGGCTTCTTTTCAAATATGAGTTGGACCAGATGGTTACTGAGGGCCCTTTCAACAATCAGATTTTATGATTCTGTGAAAATTTACTATCTTTCTATCTATCGCAAACCATCTTCATGGATATCTTCGTGACTAATTCTATTTCTGGTTGAGTTCAGCAAGGTCTTGTTTTTAATTTGTCACATAAAATTTAATACATTTAATTTAGGCTTCCATGTGTGTTTAGAGTGATGGGGATGTTCAATTTCTACATCTTATAAATATCTTTTGGGCATTTCCTCCCACCTTTCAATCTTGACAAGACTTTCTATTGTTAAAGGAAATATGGGGGGAAAGAAGATTTGGCTTTTATCATAAAACTACTAGAGAGCTTTTGGAAAGTTCATCTAGGCATTTGTATCTTTTGACACTCACTCAGTAGGCAGACTTCCATTAAAGAGAGCCGTGTCTAATAGGGCTGTCTGATTCTATTTATTTTTATCATCTTACAGAACCGTTTTTTGGCAGTGTTAAAAATCTGTTCAGTTCTTTAAGTCACTAGTCTCTAAGAAAACAGGCCAATCTTGTGTAACTCATTTCATCTTTTATTTAGCCACTGACACCTACTATGTACTGGCTTGAGTTCTGACCTTTGAGATAGATTGGAGTAGAAGGACTTTTTGTTAGGAATGATTTCTCTCATCTATTCATTACCATTTTTTGGAGAGATTTTTAAGTTTGATTGTGTGTTTTTCTCTGCCTAGTGCCACGAAAGAGCTTGTTTTAAACAGAAGTATTTCTATTCTTCCTTTTACATGTTGTTTTTATGTCTTCATGTGTGTTCTTTGTGCATACCCAAGTGTAAGGAATTTGATGCCAGGTCTGAGGCTTAGACTTAGGAGCCAGGATGTGGAATGTGTGAGCCAAAGAACCTATCCTCTACTTTCTGCAGGCTAAGCAAACCGAGTTTGATGTAACTGGATAGCTTTCTATCCAAGCATGGGAGTTCTAGCCTTTCCATTTCTGAATGAGATTGAAAAGGTTGATAAATTTGAAAAGCAGGATAAATTCCATCCATGAATAATCAAATTAAACCTTTAAAAATGGCATAAACACAAATTCAAACCAATCTAAAGAATTAAGCAACAAAAGGTAATAAGAGCTTCAGCTATAGTAAAAGTAGCAGGATTTGATATTCAATCCAATTTTATTTTAAGGTTGATAGGAAGAGACCTAAATCTAAGACCTACCAGGAGAAATAATGGAATGAACTCTGAATTGGAATGCAAAATCTCCTTACTTCTGACTTAGGAACTCCTTTTCTTCCTTCAATATGTAGTTCAAGCACCTCTTTCCAGACAAATCCTGTCCTGATCCTCCCAATGGTCAGTGTCCTTTGTCCTTTATTCCCTTGTATTATTTTTTTTAAAAACTTGTATATATGTGCTTTCTCTTTCCTCAATAGATATCTCTGAGGGCAAAGATTGTTTGATTTTTTTAAATTTTTGTATCTCCAACATACATTAGAAGTTTAAGAAATGCTTTCTTACTGATTAATTTAAGCTCTGCCACAACTGGATATCTGTAAACTTGGCTAAGTTACATAACCTCTCTGAGCCTCAGTTTTCTTATCTGTAAAATGGGTGTATAATTCAACAATTTTTAAATTAAATTCAGCAAATATTTGCTAATTTCCTATTATGTGCAGTGTACTATTTCTAGGTTATGTGGATACAAAGATGAACTAGATGCAGTTGATGCCTTCAAGGGACTTATGATCTATTAAGAATGATTGTTGTTGGTGTTCGGTTGTGTCTGATTCTTTGTGATCCCATGGACCATGACATCCATGGGGTTTTCTTGGCAAAGATACTGTAATGGTTTGCCATTTCCTTCTCCAGTGGATTGAAGCAAACAGGGTAAAGTGACTTGTCAAGGGTCACACAGCTAGTACATGTCTGAGGCTAGATTTGAACTCAGATCTTTCTGACTCCAGGCCCAGTACTCTATCCACTGAGCCATCTAGCTGTCACCTTTTAGGAATGATATCAAAATACAAATATAATACAATAGATTGATGCCAGGCTATGGAAAGTATTCAATGACAGAATGAAAGAAATGAAATAAGCATTTATTAAGCACCTACTATGTGCCAGGCACTGTGCTGTTCTTTATAAATATCATCTCATTGTATCCTCTCAATTGCCCTGGGAGGAAGATGCTATCATAATTTGCATTTTATAGTTGAGGCAACTGAGGCAGACAGAGGTGACTCACTCAGCGTTATACAGCTAATAATTCTCTGAGGCTACGATTAAACTCATGTCTTTCTGACTCTAAATTCAGTGCTTTATCCACTGTGCCAACTAGCAGCCTTGCTAAGATTTTATATTTTATTGGGTGTGAAATGTCAAGCTGTATTGAAAGTTTTGGAATAGGAAATGTACATTCAGAAGATTACTGTGGTAGCAGGAGGGTATATGGATTGGAAAGGGGAGAAACTAGATGCTGGGAAACCAGTTAGAAGCCTACTGTAATAATCTTGGTGAGAGATAATGAGGTCCTGAACTACTGTGGCAGCAGTAGGAATGGAAAGAAATGAATAGGCATGAAAAATATTATGAAGAAACAATTGATGGACATTGGAAATTGATTGGATGTAGGGGATGATGAAGGAGAAAGCCATAAGGATGACTCTAATATTTCAAGCTGGGGTACATGGCAGATGGTGGTGCAGTGAAAAGAAGGAATGGTAGGAGAAGGGTCAGGTTTGAGGAGAAAGATGCAGAGTTCTTAGACATGTTGAGTTGGAGAAATCTTTGGAAGATTTAGAGAAAGATATTCTATAGGCAGCTGGAAATCAGAGACTGACTTGGAGCTCAAGAATGAGGTCAGTACTAGAGATTATAAATTTGGGAATGATCAGCATAGAAGTGATAATTTAAGCCATAGGAATAGGTGATATCAACAAGAGATAGAGTACGCAGAGAGAAAAGGGCCAAAAGCAGAGCCTTGGGAGAAGTTCACATGTAGTAGATCCAGAAAAGAGGAGTTTGTGATGGAGACAAAGGAGTGATCAGAGCTGCAGGAGGTATACCAAGAAATTACAGTATTCCAGAATTCAAGAAGGGAGAAGGGAGTATCAAGAAGGAAGGAGTGATCAACAGTTTCAAATGTTGCAGATAGGGCAGAGAAAATAAGAACTGGGGAAAAAAAGCCACTGGATTTCTCAAAAAGGAGGTATCACATTATTGGCAAAGAGTTAGAAGGAACTTTAGACATCATCTAGCCCAAGCCCCTTATTTAACAAATAAGGAAAGTGAAGTCCAAAAACGGTTAAGTGCCTTGCCTGGGACTAGTGTTTTAGGTGGTATAGAACAGGGCCTCTTAAACTTTTTCCACTTTCAATACCTTTTTACATTTCGGCAGCATTCATTGGCATTGTGTGGTGCGACAGTATGCACAGTTCAAAGTGTGCATGCTGTATGTTCAGAACCAAGGCTGCAGTGAAGTTGTGTGATAAAACACAGGGAAGGGGTAGCTAGGTGGTGCAGTGAATAGAGCCCCAGCCTTGCAGTCAGGAGAACCTGAGTTCAAATCTGACTTCAGATCAAATACTTGACACTTACTAGCTGTATGACCCTGGTCAAGTCACTTAACCACAATTGCCTAAAAAAAATCCAAACCAAACCAGAAAAAAAAAACCACAGACAGGGAAGCACTGCCAGAAACACCTTGTATTCATTATGTGTTTGATTTTGTATTAAATTTTGGTTGTGTGTTCAGAAACCTTTTACTGTTGCCAAATTTTTCACCACCCTATATGGGGTCGCATCCCATGTTTAAGAAGCACTATAGAACTTAAGAGTCAGAATGACCTGAGATCTAATCCTGCCTCAGATACTTACTTAATTATGGTGACCCTGGTAAGTCCTTTCACCTCTATGGGCCTCAGTTTCTTCATCTGTTAAATGAAGCAATTGGATTCTAAGGTCCCTTCCATCTCTAAATCTGTGATCCTTTCAAGCCACGTCTCCCTAATTCAAGTACAGCCCTCTAAGAAATCTATCCATACCACCAAGTGCCACCCACAGGGCAGGTCATAAAGGGGAAAAGAGAGATGGGAAGGTGCCCTGGGAGCAATGTCATGGAGCATTTAGTAAGTGCTTACTATGTGCTGGACACTTTGCTAAGGATGTGAATAGAAATACAAGCAAAAAGATGGATAGTCCCTGCCCTCAAGAAACTTACATTCTAATGGCAGAAGACAACAAGCTGAAAAGAGGGAGAGGGAGAACATGTACTCCATATGTTGGAATTGGAGCAAGTTGGAGAATCCAGAGCAGAGCCAGTGGAGGAATGAAGGTGTCGGCCTGGGGCTGGCCTAGGCTTTTTCTGAAAATGAAGACTTGGGGAGGCAAACACTGATGAGAGGATGGAGGCCCCCAGAAGTAAAGGAAGAAGGCAAAAAGGAAAAGGGAGTTTTTTTAAAAAATAGGACTGAAGTGACAAAGGGGAAAATAAAATCAGAAATGAGGGAGATATCGAAGATGAAAGAGTGAGAGGCCGATTGATAGAGCAAGGTCTTAATGAAGCTGAGAAGAGCATAGGCTCTTGTTGTTTGGCAAAGAGGACCATGACATCAAGAAGATGATGCCACGACATGCAAGTGAATTGGATTTAAGTGAGGGAGGGCTGTGCAAGGTCACCAGCCTCACTTTCTCCTCTGGAGCCTCTGGGTCCAGTGGCAAGATAGAGATCCAGAGGACTAGAAATGGCCCCCACATAGGCATAGGGCACAGGTGGAGGAGTTAGCACTGGTGAGGAACAGGGCCTCCAGCTTACCACTACAGCTATCTCAGATACTGGAAGAACAGAGATGAAGGAGGGATAAGGACAGCAAGGTTTTGAGGTGAAGCTGAGGGGAGGTGGTCATCTTTTGAGAGAGAAGGTATAAGTGGATGTGGGGGTTTGAGGAGAATGTAGGAATTTTACTATGGAAAATGTGGAGAGGCAATAAGAGATGAATGAAAAGATGGCTAGTAAGGGTCCAGTTGTGACTAGTTAACAAATTTTAATGTCCAGTTTAGTAAACTTCTCCAGCTGTCCTTAGAGGCTGTGAAGAAAGTCTAGAAATCAGATTGGATATAAATGTTGTAGGGATAATGAAGGGACAAGGGGGAAAGAGATTCATTAACAGGTGAAGCAAAGAATGTTCTATCCATTTCCTAGAGTTATTGTGAGCATCATATACTAAGTGGTATGACACTTTAAGGTTTGCAAAGTGCTTTACTTTTATTATCTCATTTTATCTTCACAACAGTCTTGGGATATAGGTATTATTATTAACCCCATTGTACAGTTGAGGAGCCTGAATCAGAGTGGTTAAATAATTTACCCCAGGGTCACATAGTATCTGATACAGGATTTGAAATCAGGTCTTCCTGAGTTAAGTACAGCACTCTATCCACTACACCTAACTGCCTATGTGTAATGTATGTAAAGCAGTTATTGTCTTCTGGGAGATCACCAGGCCCTTCTCCTTGCCAAGACTAACCTTTCTACATGCAACCTTGACCCCCTGCCATCCTATCTTCTCCAGAAGATTGTCCTCATCTTAAAAAAAGACTTCATTTGATTCTGCTATCTTTCCTAATTGTTTAGTTCATAATGTATCTCTCTTTCCCTTTGTGTCTAAACTCAATGAGAAAGCTGTCTATGACCTGATGCTTTCCTTTTCTCTCCTTCCAGGCTGGCATTTGATCTCAGCATTCAAAGTTATCAATGGTCTCTTTATTGCTAGAGCTAAGGGTGTTGGCAGCCACTTTTGCCACCACAGTCTCTCTGTCTGTCTATTTCTGTCATCTCCTCTCTCCCTCCCTTTCTCTGTCTTTGTCTCTCCTCTCTTTTTTTCTCTCTCTCCATCCCTTTCTTTTTATCTTTTTCTTTCTGTCTCTCTCTGTATGTCTCTGTGCCTGCCTTTCTGCCTGTTTCTCTGGCTCAGTCTCCCCGTCTGTCTTTGTCTCTCTGTCTGTCTTTCTCTCTCCTCTCCCCTGCCTGTCTTTTTTATTGCTCTGTCTCTGTATCACCTTCCTTCCCTGTCTTGCTCTCCATACTTTGTCTCTTTCTCTGTCTCTCCTTCTCTCTCTGTCTCTATATCTCCTCTTCTCTGTGTCTTTATCTTTTTCTGTCTCTGTCTGTCTTTCTCCCTAGTTCTAGAGCTGCCTCTCACTGTATCAGCCTAAGCCAAAAAAAAAGAAGGAGAGGGGTATAAAAAGAAAGGGGAGGGTGTAAAAAGGAGAAGTTTTAAAGTAAACTTCTGGTGGTAAACCAGAAAAAAAAAGACTCTGGCTCCCAAAGTACACCCTCTTCTGGAGGGGTCAAAAACTCTCAGTGCCTCAGGCTGGATCCTGTGGCTTTCTGTGAAATCAGACATTATCACTGACCCTCCACTGAACTTGGGATTTGTATACTTCCCTTCCACCACCTGGTGCATGAAATCGTTCAGTACTTCAGAACAGACCTGAGCCTCCAGAGTGTAGCATCTGGGGCTTTGCAGGAGGCAAGTGAAACCTGTCTGATAGGCTTGTTTGAGGACAGCAACCTATGTGTTATACACGGTAAAAGGGTCATAATCATGCCAAAAGAGACCCAGCTAGGATGCTGCATATGGGGAAGACATGCTATAACTCTACTATGATGGGAAACATGTGGCATTCTCAAAGAAGAAAAAAAATTCTTCTTCCTGTTATCGGTAGTTTGGAACATTAGATATTTTTTTCCTATGGGGTCAAAAGGCACCTAAGTATATGACTGTGAATGGAAAAATAAAGGACAGAATCAAGTATTAGCAGATTTTTTTCCATTTTAATTTTTGTGTGAATTTTGAATCAAGTATGAGGACTCAAAATACTAATGCAGTCATGAAAAGGTTCTATGAACAAGTTTCACCAATTCAACTTTGAACAATTATAAATAAACCTGTTAAATTTTTCTGGACAATGTCAGCGTTTGGATTTTTTTTTTAACAAGTAAACTTCTTTTTGATGGCAAAACAAAACAAAATGAGAAAGCTAATGGGGTTTTTGCAGTCCTCAGCTTTCTTAATTGCTTTTCAGCCTCTGACTCTGTTGATCCCTCTCTAGATTTTTGTGACATGGCCTTCTCCTGGTTCTTCTTTCTGGTGGGCCACCACCTCTGTCTCTCTTGCTGGCTCTTCTTCCAACTCATGACTACTAATTGAGGGTATACTCCAATGCTATCTTGGGCCCCATTCCCTCCTCCCTCAATACTCTCAAAGATAACATGCTCCTAACAGAAATGAACATTTTTACTCCCAAACCTTCTCTTCTTCCCACCTTTTCTATTACATTTGAGAGAATCACCACACTTCCGGTCCCCCTCGCTCTCAACCTCAGTATTATTTTTGTCTCCTCATTTGCATACTCTGTTGCCAAGCTTTGTCATATCTATCCTCACAGTGTCTCTAATATACTTCCTCTCCACTCACATACCTGCCACACTGGGCAGGCCTCTCATCGCCTCATGCCTGAACTGCTGCCATCAACCTTCGGTTAGTCTCCCTGCTTCAAGTGTCTCCACACTCCAGTCCATCCTCCACTCAGCTGCCAAAAATGATGTTCCCAAAGCTCAAGGCTGACCATGTCTCCCACCTACTCATTAAGCTCCAGTAGTTCCTTATTATTTCTGTGATCACATATAAAGTCTTCTTTTGGGCTTTTAAAGCCCTTTACAACTTGATCTCTTCTTACCTTTCTAGTCTTCTTACTTATTATTCCCCTTTATGTACTCTAAGATCTAGCCACACTGGCCTTCTTGCTGTTCTTGAACATAACACTCCATCTTCTAACTCTGTGACATGAGGCTAACCCCTATACCCAAATGCTTTGCTTCCTCACCTCCCCCTCCTGACTTCAAACTTTATCTCAAATCCTGCTTTATGCAAGAGGCTTTCACCATCCTGGTCAGATTCCTCTTGCTTCTTGTTATTGATAGAATCCAGACTAAAGTATGCTATTTGTCACTTTCTTTCATTTTTTATTCAAGTCTTCTTGTACAAAATGATTAATATGGAAATGTTTTATATAATTTCACACGTATAACCTTTATCTGTTTGCTTATCATCTCAGGGAACAGAGAGGGGAAACAGAGAGGGAGGAATAGAATTTGGAACTCAAAACTTAAAATATTTAAATATTTTAAAATATTTAAAAATTGAAAAAAAATTAGCTATTAGGTAAGGAATGAGACTGTCCCAATGAAATAAAATAAATTAAAAGGAAAAAAAGGAAGTGGGGGACCCGATGTTGGATAAATAATGAATCTGGTCCCATCTCCTGAGAAGTCAAGGTTTCTCTCCCTGAGCCTCTGCCAACAACTCACCAACAACTTTCTAGCCAAAAGCATCACTGATTACAGAACCCTATGAGGGCAGAGTACAGGCCTGGGACTCCAGAACATTTTTTAACATCCTAAATAGCTTGGTAAAATAGAAGACAAAGCAAGGCAAGATAAGACACATCTATTAAGTGCCTCCTATGTATCAGGCACTATGCTAAGTGTTGGTAAGTAAACATTTATGACATTTAATGTCATTGCCCTCAGGGATTTCAGAGAGATGGCATTTTGTTATATAGGGGCATTGTGGTATTGTGGACACAAGACTAGATCTAGAATCAGAAGCTCTAGATTTGAATTCCAGCCCTGTTAATTAAGATCTCAGGGTCCTTGGGCAAATCACTTCCCTTTGGGCTTAGTTTTTTCATTTGTGAAATGAGAGGGAAGGGGGTGGACTTAGTAGTAGTAGTAGTAGTAGTGGTGTTAATAGTAGTAGTGTTAGTAGTAGTAGTAGTAATAGTAGTAGATTATTTCTAATATCTCTTCCAAATGTAAATCCTTGATCTACATGACTAATAGATAGCTAAACTTTTATATAACATGTTCATGTATTATAATTGCTTGACAAGTCACCCTTCCACCCCACCTCTTCCCATACATTTTTGTATTTTAAAAGAGATCTTCTAGCTACACAAGGCCTAACCTTTTGGCCTAACCTTTCACTAGTGGTGAAAAGAGTATAGTGGACAGAGCACTTATCTTGAAGTCCAAAGACCTGGATTCTAGTCCCAACTCAATCCCCAACTGATTGTGTGGTGCTGGAGAAGTCATGGAGTTTTTTGACTTCAGTTTTCTCAACAGGAAAATGAGGGTATTGGACTAAATAGGAGCAGTTGGTGGCATAGCAGATAGAGTTTCACACCTTAAGTCAGGAAGACTCCTCTTCCTGAGTTCAAATCTGGCCTCAGACACTTACTAGTGGTGTGACCCTGGGCAAGTCACATAACCCTGTTTGCCTCAGTTTCCTCATTTGTAAAATGATCTGGAGAAGGAAATGGCAAACTTCTCAAGTATGTTTGCCAAGACAACCCCAAAAGGGGTCACACAGAGTCAGACCTAACTGAAACGACTGAACAACAACAACAAATTGGACTAAATCTCTATGGCCTCATCAGCTATTCTAGCATACTGCATAAAACTCCAGTTGGGTGAAAGCAAACTTCTTTGACACACTTCATGCAAAACCTCATAAGAACTGCCTTTCTTAACTTGGAAAAACTTACATGAACTGATACAAATGAAGTGAGTAGAACCAGGAGAAGATTGTATATATTTACAGCAATATTGTAATGATGATCAACTATAAAAGACTTAGCTACTCTGATCAGTGCAATGATCCAAGGCAATTCCAAAGGACTCATAATGAAAAATGCTGTCTACCTTTAAAGATAGAACTGATGAACTCTGAGTGCAGATTGAAGGATACTTTTTTCACTTTATTTTTCTTGCTTTTTTTGGCAACATGACTAATATGGAAATCTATTTTGAATGACTTCACATGTATAATTGATATCATGTTGCTTGCCTTCTCAAAGGCAAGGGAGGGAGGGAATTTGGAATTCAAAATAAAAAAAAAAAACAAATGTTAAAAATAAATTAATAAAAAGAGTTGACTTTCTTTACTTGTGTATAGGGAGACCTGTATATAAGGCCAAATCAAGAGAAGTGTTATTTGTGGGAAAGAAAAATTAGCAAACCAGACTTCTGTTTATATTTCTATGGTGTATAGTCATGTTTAACGCAGGACCCTATGTCTTGATTGTGAATAGTAATAGATTAAATTAGATTAGATGAAACATTTATTAAACTCTTAATAAAATGCTTAATCTTGGCCCTTTGGCTTGTGGAGGCAACAGCGATTGGGATTTCTCCTGACAAAGACATCCATGGTACAGTCTTCCTTCTGACTCCCCACCTGCCCTTATTTTTCTTTTGAGAGGTTAGAGAAGGCAAAGATTATCTTCTGCCATAACTTATATCAATCTTTTCAGTTGTAGCTTCATTTCCACTGACTTTGACATCCTGCATAAATCTTTGCCTTTAAGGGGGAAAGCTAATGTTTGAAAGGGATTATTTTGCCACCTTGACTGTTTGTCTTGTTGGAAAAGAAAACAATTAGGACAGTCCAAGAAATATGCACAAAACATCACTAGTATACTAAATGAAATTGTTATTGTTGTTTTTTTTTAAGCCATGCTTCGTTCTCCTCTGACTGCACAGCTAGAAGGCCAAAGAAAATCACTGCTCCCCTCTCTTGACCCACCATAAATTGATACTATCCCCAGCCATATAGCTATCAGCTGGCCTGATTTAGCACATTAGTTAAGTCCCTTAATGTGCACCTCAAATGGCTCATCTAATAATATTGCTGAATGACCAGTGGCCTCACCCTTGCCCTAGAGCTCTGAAGTTCAAATTCTGATAATTTAGTCTCTGCTCCAGAGTGCTGTGGGATAATGATACCATAAGATATCTTTCCATTGATCATACCATAACTGTTAAATTTTTCTCAAACTCTCTCATGGATTCTTGGTCACAGTTCTCATGCTAAGACTTGTTAACAGGGTTACCACTCTGACTCTACCTTAATGGAGATGAGTGTACCATCTCTTGATACTAGCAATTTGAAAGGGCAAAAGCCTACTTGAAAGAATGCATCACTTTAATATTCATATTCTCAATCTTTCCAATTAGGATCAGCCATTATGCTTCCTAATCATGGAAATTAAACATGATTTCAGTAGGAGTTCAGGATGGAAGGTTATTCTGAACACTAGAGGGCTTGGAAACAAAAGGCCTATTATTCACAAATTAAGAAGGCAAAATGCATGTGGCCCCTGGTACCCCACTCAAAGTGAAATGAGTGTGTAAAAACTGTTGGGGTTGAAGTTGATGGGTTAGTGCAAAGGGTGGGATTGGTTCAAACCATCATGGGTCAATCAACAAGGGAAGAGTATCTTCATACCATATATGGGAAATTTCCTTTTGCAAACATTTATTTCTTTATAGACCAGGGAGGAAAAAGACAGGACACATGGCTATTCACATGGGCATAAAATGGGCAGACATAATGATTAGCTTATAGATCAGTAATGAATTTAATTTTCTCCTCAGTTCTAAGAGGAGCAGACTGTTATTCAAAGATTTCTTAGACAGTAGAGATCTTCTTGCTACCCTTGTTCACAAAAGTATCACTATTATCACTACAACTACTACTATTACAATCACTGTTACCACTACTACTATCATTACTACCACTATCACAACTACTAAGACTACTACTATGACTTCAACAACAACAACAACAATAACAATAACAACAACAACAGTAACTACTACTACTACTACTACTACTACTACTACTACTACTACTACTACTCCTCCTCCTCCTCCTCCTCCTCCTCCTCTACTTTTATTGCTATAGTGGCTTCTAGGCTGCATAGCCCAGAAAGTGGTCACAGTGTTGGTAATGTGGAAGTCAGCCATGAAAAAAATCTCCAATTGCATAGTCAGTGCTTGAAGTGTGGGAGAGGATCTCTTTAGGTGTTTCAGCAACTTTAATTCTGACTCCTTGCTATTGAATGTTTTCAGACTCCTTTGAGGTACCCACCCCTTTTGCCTCCATGTATGTCTAAACCCTCTCTCTTTTTCCACTTCCTTCTTTCATGTATTTTCCTTTTGACTTTTTCTTATACTTCTCTCATGTTTTTCTCCCTCCTAACCCCAAAATAATAGAAAACAAATGGAGAATGGTGATATCTGGGGACTGGGGAGCAGGGAATGAACATTCAGGGGTGGAAGGAAAGCGATTGATTGATGTTATAATTTAGGGTACAAGTTCTAGTTCTTTTATTAATTTTGTTTTGGACAAAGCTGGATATTTTCCCATACAGTAACTATGCACCAGGTTAAAGGAAAGACATAGCTGTAGCATCTTCCTCTGTAACCTAACATCAATAGTCTTTTCTCTAGGCACCTGTGATCTGGGTTGAAATAGTATTATCAGGTGACTGTTGGGAATGGACAAAATCAAAGAAGGTTATCTCCTTTATACATCCAAGAAGACACAGAATGAGTGCCTCCTGAGCCTAAGGTGAGAATTGATATCAATAAATACATGTTCTGGCTTTTGTGGCGTTATTCTATAACAATTAGGTTGAATGCACTGTGAGTGCTTATCTCCCTGAAGTAAATACATATTTACAATTGGAATGAAGTGTGAAATCCGGTTTTACATCTAAATTAATCTTTCTAAGCTGCTCTTTCCTTTTGGTCTGCTGCTTGGGTTTTGTTCAAAACCACCTTTCTAGTATGTATTTCACTATTCCTGGATACTTTTCTGTTTTCTCCAAAAGTGTGCCTTTTTGTCCTATTTCCCCACTTCTTTAAGTCATTCAAAAGGAATGACTAAGTGGACTGTATCTCTAACAACAAATAAATTAGGTAAGTTCCAGGGGATCCTGCCATTGGTCGATTTCACTGTCATTAGGATAATTGATCAACAATGATTACTTGCTATTACCAGGAAGAGAAACTCCAGACAGTGTGAACCATAAAATATTTGTGAGTTTGTTCCTATTATCTCTGATGCTCACTTCAAACAATGGAATAAGATGATGGCATTGTGTATGCAGAAGCTGTTCCCAAAGCTCACATGAAGTCAACTAGAACCAGGCATGATGATAAAATATGCTTCGTTGTGAGCAGGGAACAATAGCCCTTGCTACTATATGCCATGTGCTTTTCAATTTTATTTCTTGCATCTTCCTAATAATTCCTGTCATAAGTGGAACTACCTCGGTGGTGAGTTGTGTCAGATAGGGAATAGCTAGTAACTGAATCTCAGAAAGACTCATAGGATACTATATTAGAAAATGTTCCATCAATGGAAAAGTCTAAGGAAGTTCAGGTAGGTTCATAATTTTTTTTCTTGGCTAGGCAATGGGGTTAAGTGACTTGCCTAGGGTCACACAGCTAGTAAGTATTGTGTGGCCACATTTGAACTCAGGTTCTCCTGACTCCAGGGCCAGTGCTGTATCCACGGTGCCACCTAGCTGCCCCTTGGTAGGTTCATAATCGAAAAAAAAATAAGACACTATGGAAGGAAACAAAACTTTTTTTAAGCACCTGTTATGTAGACATTTTGCTAAGGACTTTACAAATATTATCTTATTTGACCTTCACAACAATCTTAGGAGGTAGAGATGCTATTATTATCCCCATTTTATAGTTGAGGAAACTGAGGCAGACAGAGATTAAGTGATTTGACCAGGATAATACAGCTAGTAAATGTCTGAGGCTGGATTTGAATGGATTTTGAATGGAGGTCTTCCTGACTCCTATCCCACTCTATCCTGTTGCACTCATTCCACATGGTATCATCTACCTTCCTTAATAGCAGTAGGTATATGTCCTGGCTTGTAAGTGAAACATGGGAACTTAGGGACATAGATTTGAAAGGTATCTTTGAGATTATCTAGCCCCACTCTGCTTTACAGATGAGGAAATTAAGCCCAGCACTTGGGGTTAGTAACCTAACCCCAACCCTAAATGTTAGTTGACTGACTGAGGTCCTACTTCAGGGTCTTGTGGAAGGCAATAAATGGAGGTCCTGGTAAGAAGACATTATGCATCATCAACATCTGATAGTCTGATAGTAAGTAATAGTAGCAAAAATACAGAGATTATTCATAGAGAAACTGGGCTAGTGTGCAGGAAACAAACATGGTGATAATGAAGGAGGGAACAAGAGAGGAACATACTTACTGAACTGAGATTAAAGATGGTGACTTAGTCACAAGAAACAAGATGAAAACTTGATTACTAGAATTAGAGTACAAGGCCAGAGCATTACCAGCCCTAAGAAGGAGTTGATACTGAGCTACTGGCTTAAGTCTTTTTAGAATTTCCTTTGACTAAGAATAGAATTGGTTTCAGAATCTGGGGGCAGACCTGAACCTATAGGTCAGGGTTAAGTTACAGAGAGCAAATCATAGACCATCTTATTTCTTTGGTCATAGTTGAAAAATAAAAGTCAATAGCTTCAGGGAATAGTGGACAATAATTTTTATTTCTATTTCCCTGGACATGTTTTGTTTCATAGGATTTAGAACTGAAGGGGGCTTTTGAAATCACCTTGTCCAACCATTTCATATTATAGATGAGGAAACTGAGGCTCAGAGGAGTAAGGATTTTCTTTTAGGTCACAGAGCTAATAAATAACTGAAGCTCAGATTTTGAACCCAAGTCTTTTAACTCTAGATCCTAAGCCTTTCCACTATGCCACTTACTCCAACTCAGAGAGCATCATCTTATTATTGCCTAAATACCTCACTTTCTGCTTACCTTCAATTTTCTTTCTACACATCCACGATCTTCCTTACCTCTTTTGTCTGTAGTTTTCACTCTTTGGAAAAGTTTAATGACAGCTGCACATTTGACGATCTCACTGTATTCCCTCTCCCATAAAACTAGTAATAAATATTTAGAAAGATTCCCCCAAACAGGGATGGAAAAGACTGGGAAAGTATAATGTTACAGACTAATTCTATTGGACATTTGAATTTTCAAGTAGGTGGAATAATGTTTAGGAAGTTCTGTGTGTTGTCAGAGGATCAACATGGAACAAAAATGTCTATTTTGTATGTTGGAGTACAGAAGGAGATGACTGTGGAAGGGAGGGCAACCCCGAAGATAGTAAAGTATTTTAGAGAAACAGTCAAATATTAGATAATGATTATGGCTCCCAGATAGGAAAGTCTAATGCTACTCTTGCAGAATTATACCCAGCATGCCATGGGGTTGGCCACCATATTAGCTATTTATTTTTCAGAAGTTTGTGGAGGTTGAGTCATAGATTTAGATCTGGAAGGGACCTTGGAAGACAATTAGTGCAACCACTATATTTTTACATATGAGAGAACCAAGGGTCGAGGTCCGTAGATAATAAGCATCAGAGGATGGATTTGAATCCAGGTCCTCTGACTTCCTGGCCAGTGCCCTTTCTGATATCTTCTGATATATATGATCTATATTCTTTTGAAAAGTCTTTTTCTATGAGATGATGTCTCCAATCAATGAGGGAATTAAGTTGCCTCATAAAAACTAGATTTTCAGATAATTTTTCTAGAAAATTATCACATACATGAGAATTAGCTTTCCTATGAAATGCTGAACAGTAGAAGTAGCAGGAAAATAACAACACAGGAAATTTAGACTAGATAACGTTATAGGAAGAATTTCTTGCCATGCTAACCTAATAAGGAGAGTAGCCTGTCAGGAAGCCCAGGTATTTGGAAATCAACTCATTCTTTCCAATTCATAAGTGAAGTAAGAAGTTCTGTTTCTCAACCTTGCAGCTTACAAAGGAAAAGCCAAAAGTCTTTTAAAAACGAATACTACCCATTTTACCTGGCATAGATGTGGCTATAGCCAAGACAGCTTATGAAAGACAAGGTAAGAAGCTTCTAGAATTAACAGAAAACTGACCCCTGAAGTATCAACCTGCCATCCTTCCCCTCTCTGACAAACCAAACCAAACAGATCCTCAATATGGAATGACATACTGAAAAGCACAGAACAAAACAGTAAAGCTAAAGTTTCATAAATGACAATGGAGATACCAGAGCCCAATGAAAGACTCTGCACTTGGTTATTTCTTCAGAACTGATGTTGACTCAGCACCTGATCCACCCTCTTTTCTGACTCTCCTCTGACCCCTTCAGTCCCTAGCCATTTTGGCCATGCCATTTTTCTGCTCAGACATGGGGGTTCACCAGCAAGGAAGGAGAATTCTTCAGGCTCTGTAACCACATTTGTAACCATACCTGGACTCTGCATTCATGTCAAAATGAACCCTGAGAAGCTGGAGTTCTAACTGCAGCACTGTGACTGAGCCCAGAAACTGCCTCTCATCCTTCATAGTAGGGGTTTCATCTTCAGAGGTTTATGAAAGCAGAACAATATGGAAATCAGAAGAAAAGAATGAAAAGTACCTAGATCAGCTGAGTCATGTCTGCATTATACAAATCTGACTGAAGGAATGAATAAAAACCCTCATCTGTAGCGATGGAGTTACCAGACTGTTTTTGATGGAAATTTCTATAGGGTTCACGGGGACTATCTTGCTTCAATTAACCTCACACAGAGAGTGCTACTTCAGACCATCAGTGATTACTTATTTCTTTCATGAGAAAGTAAGTAATGCCTTTGGAAAAGAACTTGGGGAACATTTTTATTTTCTTCTGCTGTGTTAACCAAAGGCTTTCCAGATAGAGATGTTCAGAGCAGTGTTCAGTGTGTAAGAGGACAAGGCAAGGAGGAGAGGGACAGTCTGTTATACATACTCAGCTAAAGAAAAGATTCCTGAACTCTCTTCTTAATTCCAACACCCTTAATTTGTGGTGTGGACAATATTTCAAGAATATCTGGACTTGAAAAGATTGGAAGCTAGGCTGAGTCCAATGTACCACACCAGCTGGGTATTTCCCCAGGTTGCTGTGAGGATCTCAGAAGTCCCAGTCGCTGCTACATCTGTGGCAGGCTTCATGTGCCCTTCCCTCTGCCTTACAGAATCCTTCTCTTGCTCCAAAATGCAGCTTAAGCTCTCCTTTTCATAGGAAGTTTTACTTGATCCCCCATCTTCTTGTGCCCTCCCTCTCAAACTACCTTGTATCAAACTATTTTGTATTTATTATCTCTATGTTTGTTCTGAATAAATGTATGTCCCCATTACTATGTCCCCATTATAATATAAACCCTTTGTTGAATAGGGATTGTTTCATTTTTTGTATTTGTATCCTTATCACCTAGCATAGAGCCTAGAGCATACTGTATTACCATGATCTATTCATTATATATTGGAGTTAATGTGTGAGAGAAGGCACTAAGATTGAGAGGCTAATGAGAGGACTATGTGAGAGAGCTTAGAAGGAAAAGAGAAAGGAGATAGACCTGTTGGGGAATACTCATGGTTAGTGGGCCTGAGGAGGAATGATCAGATAGGTAGGAGGAGAACCAGGAGAGAAAGATGTCACAAAAATCTAGAAAGGAAAGAGTATTCAGAAGAGGGTGCATGGAGGTCAAGAAGTGGAAGGATTGAGAAAAAACCATTAGAATTAGTAGTTAATAAATAAATCATTAATGAGTTTAGAAAGAGCAATTTCAGTTGAATGATGTGGTTAGAAGGCAGAATGCAAAGTATTTAGAAGAAAATGAAAATGGGAAGTGAGAATGTTTCAGGAAAAACCTTGGAGTCATTAGGAAAACTGTACAATTTCCCAAAGACAATTCAGCTTGATCTCTTCCTTCAATTGAATTTTAGATCATTTGCAATGTTTGCCCAATATATAAGTGATGATGAATGAGCTCTTTGGTTTGTCCATATAACAACATATATCTGGATGATAGGCATTTTTCATCCACTTTTTTATGTGTGGATAGTTAGGCTGAACTTTTTATAATGATTATATATGTTATTTCTGAGATTCTACAATATTTTGGGGCTTGATGCAATCAGTACAATGTCAAATACAGAAAGAAGCACCTGGAAGACTTCATCATCCATAATAAATCTCTTCTATTTGGATTCTATTTAGATTAGAACATTATCCACAAACTTAGGATCACAGATTTATAGTCAGAAACGACCTTAGAGGTTATTTAATCCAATGGTATCAAACAGATCCCTGCTTGCCACATATTGACTTTTACAAAACCGCAAATTAACACTATATTTTATTATTTTTTTAAATTAATTTATTTTGAATTATCAATAATCACTTTCATAAGCTTCTGAGCTTCAAATTTTTCTCCCTTTCCCTCCACAATCCTCCCCAAGATGGTGTGCAATCTGATATAGTCTATACATATAATTCGTAATAAACATATTTTTACATTAAACACTACATTTTATTATATTTTTATTTATTTTGTTAAACATTTCCCAATTACATTTTAATCTAGTTTGGGCTATACTTGGGAGTTTTGTGGCCAGCTGCTGCAGCAAGCATATGTCTTTGTGTTTAATTAATAGTCAAAGGGTTATTTAGCAAAATTGTTTTCTATTTTGACACTCTTCAAGGGATTTGTCTTTGACAAATCAAAGTTTTTTATGGTCAATGAGAATAATCCCAGTCAGTGAGAGCTTGTATTCTCTATATTCAATTTTGTCACTGTAAATAGACTAGGGTATGCTGTAGATCATTTTTCGGAAAGCCTACCTGTTCTTTTCTCACACCTTCATGAAAAATTCCTTCTACATATGTGCAGATTATTCTGATACTGTGTAGAGATGGGAACATGTTGGTAGTGGTTATTAATATTTTCTTGGTCACCTTTTTGGGGACAATAAAAAGGTCTGGGATTCCCTCTCCTTTTTTCCCTCTTCCCCCACTTATGGTATCTTCTGCTCTTTCAGATGCTCTGAGAATTGATCCATGAACATCTTGAAAATTGTGCTGCTTCCAGCAGTCCTCCTCTGTCTACAGTATTGCCCACTGCTCTTTCTTTATTTTATTTAGTTCCTTTTGGACTACTTAATTCAGCATATTGGGAACTATGTGATGTTAGAGTTTAAATGTGGTGGTTTCACTGCTCATAAATCTAGAACCAGAAATAACCTATCTTTAGAGGGCATCTAGTGAAATCCCCTCATTTTTGTCTTTTTTTAAATTTTTGCCTCTATCCCTAGTGCCTGACTCATAGTAGGTGTTTGATAAATTTTTACTGATTGATTGGTGCCATAAATGAATTTCTGTTTGGGTTCAAGTTGTCCTTAGATGACCTCTGAAGTTCTTTCCAACTCTGAAATTCTGTGATTCAATAATTCTGAGAGTCTGTGACTGAGCAACAATTGGAATTTCCCTAAAAAGAACTGAATGCCCATAGATTCAATAATTTGCCTCCTGCTTATTACTTCCCTCTCAGAATCTAAGGCCAATTCCATTTCCCTAAGGGAATATCTGCTACAAATCCTCACCCTTAAAATAACAGGTAACTCCTTAGCATCCGTTAGCTTTGATTAGTTTTAAAAATTAGTTCTTGTCACCTGATGAAGAATAATGTGTTGAAGGCACTTCACTGAGGACAGGTGAAAGCTGACCCAAGGAATTGGTCCAAAACTTGCAGAACTACCTGGGGGGGGGCAGCTCACGTGGAAGGTCAGAGAAGGGTTGTCTGATTATTTAAATTTATAATTTTCTCTTTTATTGAAAGCATAATAATCACTAAACACAAATATTTCTATATGAAAAGTAATACAAAAAGAAGATATTGTTTGAAACTGTAAGTTTCTATTATGTGTAGTTTTTAAAGTACATAACAAACTTAACAAGGTAGTAAAAAAATTTCTCTGTTTATGTCCTCTTTTGAACATCTTACTGCTTTTCTCTATGTATGTTTAAATGTTTTACTGATGATTCTTTCTTTCTTTTTTTTTGCCATCTCTGTCACTGCTCACAAACTTATCCTTTCCTCCAAACAGAAACCCTCTGTTAAAACAAATATGTGTTGTCATGCAAAAAAATCAACACATTGGCTGTAACTGAGGATGCATACTTTATTTTGTAACTCTCGTCCATCACTTCTCTTCAGGAAGTAGGAGATTTGCTTCATCCTCAGTCTTATGAAGTTATGATTGGTTGATACTTTGGTCAAAATTCTGAACTCTGAAAAAGGGTTTTGGAGAGAAAAAAAACCTTATAGTTTTGCTTAAAGTCAGCTTGCTGTATCTTGCTTAAATGCTTTGAGCTCTGGGTTTTGTTTTGTTTTGTTTTTTAGTAAAGGTGTCCTGTTGAAACTGGAAGTAGAGAGCAAAGCAGATATGCCTTTTTCTGGACCTCACCAATGGAAAATGCAGCTTCTTCTGGGGGTCTGGAAGGAATAACAAAAGCAGGCCTCATGAATTTCTGTGTCATTTTCTTCAGAATGCTGGACTCTTTAAACCTTCCCTCTAAGTCAATCTTTTCAAATCTAGAAGGCCCTCTTCCCTCTCTGTTTGTCTTCCTTATCAAAGCAGGAAATCAAGTTGTTTGAAAGTACCGGAGCCATGAATCAAATAACTAATCAGCTCTAGAGGGCTGTTTTGGATTTTGTTTGGATTTTTCCTTTGATGTTGGACATAAGGAAGTGCATGTGGTCCATAGCCAAACACCTCTGGGTGATAAGAACCTAGCAATTAAACTCATGAGTAATCGTGAACAGATGCTTCCCTTTAACTGCTCTTTCCCAAAGAATAAAGTCTGGCTTTAGGACTAGACCCAGGCAAAGAAATCTCTACCAAGAGTGTAGCACCTGTGCTAAAGGCTCAAAATGTGATCTACCTGTAACTCTACGAGCATTTCTATCTTAAAGCACTGGACAGAACCTCAGAGGCTATTAATCCAATTAATCTTCTCATTTTACAAATGAGGAAAATAAGGCCCAGGACAGTTAAGTGATTTGATCAAGGTCACATGGATAGTATCAGAAGTGCAATTTGAATCCAGATCCTCAGACTCCAGAGCCAGTGCTCTTTCTATTTGCTACATACACCCGCAGCAGTCCTGGCTCCTAGAGTGTCTGTCTCCATTTTTTTTTCTGCGTCTCTCTGTCTCAGTCTCTCTGTCTGTCTGTTTCTCCCTCTCTCTGTCTGTCTCTCTCTCTGTCTCTCTGTCTCTCTCTCCTTCCCCCACTTAAGAGACACACACACACACACACACACACACACACACACACACACACACACATACCTCTTGTGGATTAGGCTTGCCCTTGTAATCATCCTGGTCTTTCTTAGTTCAGGATAACTCAGAATAGACCAGCTCATGAGAGCCTACCCTAATCTTCATTGGGGAAGATATCAACAATACACTCATCTTTCACCTAATCAACATTCCTTCTTATCTTCTTTCTGAAAGTAAAATTCATCATACAACCATTGCTTCTTTCTCACTGATGCTGTTCTTGGATCATTTGCTTCATTTGTGTCTGGTAACAGAAATCAAGGAAGGATAAAATGGTTGAAACAATTGATTCCCACTTGGCTGGCAGCCTCTTTGCATTAGTATGTTCTCCCCATCCCCCCTCTGGGGCTCTGGCTTTACACTCCTTGGCAAACTGAAGGATATATTGGCCTTCAATTGTTTAGGCTCATTTTAGGATAAATACTTTTTTGCGTGTGCCAGCAGAACTGAATGACATTTTCGTTTCTGTCCTTACAGCATAAACTCACCTCCTGCTGGAATTTTTCCTTATTCCTCCTCTAATTTCAGGTCATAGATTTTAGGTTGCTCTGAAAATGAGATGATCCCAGGAGCAACCAGAATTTTGTTGCACACACCACAATGAGAGCCTGATACTGTTCTCCTCAGGTTCAGAAAGCTATCATTTTCTCCTGATTTATGAAGGAAAAAAAATATAAGCTTTGGGTTTTCCTTGTTCCTGAAATGACATGTTCTAGTTCCCCAAGGAGTATAAACTCTAGTGCTTTCATTGCTGACTTCCCTTGGTAATGACAGGATTATGACTTAGTAGTGAGCCTTCTCATATCCCAGCCATTACCAGCTACAGCTTCTGTGATGTGCGTCAGATCAGTAGTGCAGCAGAATTCCCTGCCTGGTGAAGGAAATTTACTACTTGTGGAGTAACTGTCTTCCTGTCTTCCAATTTTCTTTCTTTCTTTCTTTCTTTCTTTCTTTCTTTCTTTCTTTCTT
>NW_020954590.1:80079743-80086361 GCF_900497805.2 Vombatus ursinus
TTTCTTTCTTTCTTTCTTTCTTTCTTTCTTTCTTTCTTTCTTTCTTTCTATATGTTGGATATATGTATATCCATGGTGTTTCTCACAATAGAATGTAAGTTTTTGAAGGCAGAAATGGTTTTACTTTTGTATTTATATCTCTAGCACCTAAATACCTTGTATTTGATCTACTGATTTCCTATGGAGGGCACCTGATTGCCTCCAAAGTTCTGAATGAGCAAGGTATAGGTACTAAGTTTGCAATAATCCCATGAGGTAGTAAGTCTAATAATTATTTTTTTTATCAATGAAGAAACTGAGGCTCTGAGAAGTTTGTCTCTTGTCCAAGATCAGAAAGTTGACAAATGGCAGAACTAGCACTTTCGCTGAGGCCCCTTGACTTCAAGTTCAATGGTTTTTTTACTATAGTCTCACCTCCCTCCCTTCCCTTTCCACTTTTGCAGGACTTACTCATTGATAATGTAGGAATCAAGTCATTTTAGGGTTTGGAAAATTTTGTGAAAAATCAGAAGGGGATGTTTGTGGGAATTGGAAGGTGTATGGGAAGACGATGAAGGAAGAAGGGATTTGAAACAGTGAGCATGGTCATTTTGGCCACCATACTACTGTAATTTCAGGACTCTCTGACTCAGTAGATATGGGCCTGTGACTACCATCATAATATCTTTCAGAGCTATTCCTGTCCTTATTTCCAAACTTTCAGTTCCACTACAAACAGGAGCTACCAGATGTAATACACATTAGCAAAGAGGACGTTGGAGAAGTTCTCACATAAATAGCAATAGATAATTTCACATTACTATCATTCTTTGAATGAAACAGAGTGTTGGCTTAATCTCTAGTGTTTGCAGATTCTTATTACTTTTAACGGCAGAAGTCAGATTTCTGAAAGGCTCAGCGGCATGTAGTTTTTATTATACATGGCTTTTGGAGCTCATTTCTTTCTTTTTTTTAAATTAAATTTTCTATATTTCAATCAGCAAAAGTCCATCCTCTCTTCTTCCTTCTCTCCCCTCCCCCCCATGCTAGTTGAGAGTGAAAGATAAAACTCCTGTTACAAACATGTATAATCAAGCATTGAAACTCTCTGCATTGGCCATTTCTAAAAGAAAAATATGTATATGTGTGTATATGTTTATGTATACATATATGTGTGTGTGTGTATTCCTACATGTTGTTATTGATTATGTCAACGGTGTCTGAATCTCCATGATCCCGTTTGAGGATTTCTTGGCAAAGATACTAGAGCAATTTGCTATTTCCTTCTCCAGTTCATTTTACAGATGAAGAACTGAGGCAGATAGGGTTAAATGACTTGCCTAGGGTCCCACAGTTAGTAAGCATCTGAGGCCAGATATATGTAAATATTTATATGTACATATGTAAACATATATGTTATATATATATACATGCCACACATACACATGTGTGTATATGTATGTGTGTCTCATTCTGAACTCTTGAGCCTCTCACCTATCCATCAGGAGATGGGAAGCATGTTTCATTATCAGAGTTCCTGGGAGTTCTTTGGAGCTCATTTCTGAGTTCCACATTCCCCAAGCCTGGGTTTATGGCAGGGGGACTCCCTTTGAGTCTCTTGGGTCCCAGTTTTCTTTTGAACTTGTCAAAGTTGTGAAATATTATAAAGATAATAATGACAAATGACAAGACAGCTAGTGCCTTAGTAAATAGAGTGCTGGGCCTGGAGGCAGGAAGAATGGAGTTCAAATTCAACCTCACATACTTCCTAGCTGTATGACTCTGGGCAAGTCACTTAACCTCTGTTTGCCTCAGTTTTCTAAACTATAAAATGAGGATAATAATAGCATACCTCCTGGGTTGTTGTGAGGATCCAAAGGGGATAATATTTGTAAAAACTGCTTAGCACAGTGCCTGGCACATAGTAGGTACTATATAAATGTTTATTTTCTCCCTTCTCTCTTCTCATAGGCTCACAGGATTGTAGTTGGAAGGGACTTTAGAGATCATCTAAGTTCACTGTCCTCATTTTTAGATGTGAAAACTGAGGCCCAGAGAGGTTAAAAGATTTGCTTAAAGTCACACAGCTATTAAGTAGCAGAGTTGGAATTCAATCACATGGCCTCTGAGTCCAAATCCAATGTTTTTTCTACTCCCTCCAAACCTTCCTTCCGACTCCCACTCCCACCCCTGCTGCTTCTTGTACATGCTCACTTTCCCCTTTGGTATTCAGCATAAATTGTGACCCAATATCACAAACCCTAGGTGCTATTTCCTGGTTTCTTGAGTTTCACCTAGTTTCGATTTTACTGCTCGAGTCTTATGATTCATTATTTAAAAGAGAAGATTTATGTGCACGTAGTAATTTTAGAGTGGGACCCAACATTTTTATTCTATAGTACTTATTCTCCCTGGAGCTGGCAATGCTTTAGACACACTAACTCATTACACCTGTGAGACCATTTTTATATTTGTCTAGAGAGTGACTATTTGACTGACCCACTTTGGAGGAATTCTTATTGTCAAACTATGAGACTTCCTGTCCAATCAGAAGCCCTAGGGAAATTCCTCTAGCAAGGTCTTTTATGTAGGTCAGTGATGAAATGTGACAAGGTCAAACATGACAGGGATTTCCCTCCCCTAGCACCATCTCTGTCTTTGGATTCCTGTGAAGGAGAAGGCTAATGCTTGGGAATATACGTTAGGGGCATATATCCTTGAGGTGTTTAGCTTCAATTAATAAGTTTAATTTTGCCCATTAATTTCAAAACCCTATAAAAGTTGATGGACAGCTAAGTGGTGCAGTGCATAGGCTACAGGGCCTGGAGTCAAGAAGAGTCTTCTTCCTGAATTCAAGTCTGGCCTCAGTCACTTACTAGCTGCATGATTCTGGGCAAATCACTTAACCTTGTTTGCCTCAGTTCCTCAGAGAGAAATGGCAAACCACTTTAGTGTCTTTGCCAAGAAAACCCCGAAAAGGGTCACAAAGAGGGACTTTTTGTAACTGAAAAATGGCTGAACGGCAACAAATAAAAGTTAATAATCTCTTCCTGTGAAATGAACCTTCAATTAAGGAGCATGTTCCAAGGTCTCTTAAGTTATGGCAGAAAAGAAGTCAATTACCTAACCTTTCTCCTGATCTCCAGTCTCACGTCTTCAGCTGCCTAATGGGCATCTCAAACTGGATGTCCCATAATATCTAACATGTCCAAATCTAACGTCCAAACTAAGCTCATTATCTTTTCCCAAAAATCTTCCACTTCTCTATTGCTCTTTAGGGTCCTACCATCTCCCAGTCATCTAAGTTCTCAACCCTAGGTATTGTCCTTGACTCCTTTCTTTTTCTCATTCCCCAAATCCAATCTGTTGCCAAATATGCTGATTTTCCCTTCATAGCGTCTCTCATATACTCTTCTTTCTCCTCTGATGCAGGCCCTTATCACCTCACACTTTCATCATTACAATAGTGTTTGGGAAAGTCCCCTTGACTTATGTGTCTCCACCTCCAGTCCATCCTTCATTCAGCTATCAAAGGGATGTTCCTAAAGTGTAGGTCTGACCATTTCACCCCCCTGTTTGATAATAGGAAGTCCCTTGGCTCCTTATCACCTCCAAGATCATACATAAAATCCTATGTTTGGTTTTTAAAGCCCTTCATCCTCCTTCCTTTGTTCCCTCCCACCTTTCTAATCTTCTTAAACCTTGCCCCCTTCCACATAGTCTACAATAGAGTGACACTGGCCTCACTATTATTCCTTATACAAGACACTACATCTCTACTCTGTACATTTGCACTTCCTGTCCCCATGCTTGGGATTCTCTTCCTCCTCACTCTCACCGTCATGACCTCCCTGGTTTCCTTCAAGTTTTAGCTAAAATCTTATGTTCTATAAGAAACCTTTCCTGGCCCATCTTAATCTAGTGCCTTACCTCTGAGATTACCTCCAATTATGTGTGTGTGTATACACACACACACATACATATGTATGTATATATACACATATATGTATGTATACATATGTATATACACATGTGTGTGTATATATATATATATATATATAAATCTTATTTATACATAGTTTTTTGCATGTTGTCTACCCTATTAGATTGTAAGCTTCTTGGAGACCATTGGAGACCATTGTTGCCTTTCTTTATATCTCTAATGTTTATCAACATTATCTGGCATATAAACAGCACTTAAAAATGTTTACTGACCTGACTAGGTTTTCACTAGGTGAGCATGGCTAATTGAATATTAGCCCATGATCTATTTGTGGCATTTTAAAATTGTATTTAGAATAAATGAATATATTACTTTACTGTTCATTAGTTGCAAAGTGTAAACAAAGAGATATTTTGTAGAACAAGATTAAAAGAAAGGAACAATACCTAAACCCAGGTGATTCTATAGAGCCTGTGTACCTTATCCCACTAAATCTCAACTGTTACCTACTATTTAATTCAGTTCTGGCATTCCTTTTTTTGCTCTCATAACAAAATTCTAAATCTCTTTGCACATAGTAAGATCTTAATAAATGCTTTTTGATTTGACTCTTTCACTTATCCTTTTGTAGTTTAAATACTTTGGGCCCTTTGCCTGTCCGTGGCCTAACAGGAAACAATTGAAAGCTCTTTTCCTGTTGCTAATTTAGCTGGGAAGCACTGATGGCCTAGCACCCTGATACTGCTGGCTGGTCTCATGACTCTCTCACTGGCTAGCAGAATTTGTCTGGAGAATTAATCTCAAGGAAGTCTCTAAATCATCATCTCCTGTAGTTATTATTTTTCTTCTTTCATTTCAAAAACAGAAAAGATAGAGAAAGGTATATACAACAGACAGTATTTCCAAAAATGTCTGTATAAAAAAGTGTATTCTGTGTCTCAAAGGCAATCAGTATAGGACTTTCTCCTGATTGGTGGACGTTAATGCCATGACTTTGTGTGAGGGGGCAGAATGGAGTTGGTGAAAGTGGTAGAGGAGAATGCCAGGCCCTTCAAGTCTCCTCAGTCTCTTCAGTTCTTTTCAGTCTTTGATCTTTTAGGGCTCTGCTGTTGCTTCCGGTTCTACTAGCTTCCATTTTTGAGAGAGAAATGGAAGATACCAATCCTACGTCAGGTTGCTGAAGAGACCATAAGACTCTGGCGCAGTGGATAGAGGACTGGCCCTGAAGTCAGTAGGACCTGAGTTCAAATCCGGCCTTAGACACTTGACAGTTACTAGTTGTGTGACCCTGGGCAAGTCACTTAACCCCATTGCCTAGCCCCCCCTGCAAAAAATAAATAAATAAATAAATAAAATAAAAATAAAATAGAATCCAGTGAAAGCCAAGTTAAATAATAATTGTTTCACAATACCTAAAGGAGAACTGAAACACACATACACACACACACATACATACACACACACAAATCAAAACTTTATCAAGGTTACGAAACTTTAGAGAGGAATTTAGTACTCATGCTAAATCTATTCCTTCCCATTTTCCTTCCTCCTTCCTTCAGCCCTCTCTCATTTTCCTCTTCTCTTCCCTATGTCCTTCCCTCTTCCCCTCCTTCCCTTCTCCCTCCCTCCCTCCCTTCTTTCCTTTCTTTTCTTTCCTTCCTTCCTTTTTTCCTTCTTATTGGGGGAGGAAAAGAGACAATGTTGATTTTTAAAAACACTGTCATTAAACTTCTTAGCCTTTTATGTAAGCACACATTAAGTACAAATTTGTTTATATTAATCTTTTGGCAAATATAGACATAGTTCCAATGAGTAAAATGATGGGGACCAAAGAAGCAACAGTTTCCTGCAGTGGAAATAATGCAGAGTTAAAATGAGAAGACTTGACTTGGCATCTTGAATCTGTCATTTATTACCTGCGCAAACTTTGGCAAATAACTTTTCTGGGCCTTTTTCCTAATTTTTAAAACAAAGGACTGGACTGGAAGGTTTCTGAAGTCCCTTTTAGCTTTACATCTTTGATTTGATGATCCAAGGTCTTAAGGTCCCCTACGACTCTGAAATTCCTTAACTCTGTCTGTGACCACAGAACTGTCAACTCATAGCCACATATTCATATGAATGCACGCTAAAGACACTCTACCCACGAGAAAAAGTTTGGGACCCCTTGTTGTTGTTCAAAGGTGAAATGTATCTTAACATTTGAGAACTGGACACCATGCAGAGGAGCCATAATTAAGAGAAAAAAAACCTTCTGTTACTCAGATCTAGCAGATTTCTTTCAAGAGATTAGAGTAAAAGGAAAAGATTTGTAAAGTCTTAAATAGTTGACCAGAGAAATTACTCTGAGTGTCATTTAGATATATATCAGCCTTGTAAATTACCTTGAATGAGTGTGCCCAAGGCTAGCTGTACCTATCCAAACCTCCTGGAGGTGTGATTTCTTGGAGAGTTCCTCTGTAACAAGATTACAATGGATGCTATAATGGTTACAGACATTCCCACGTACTTTTAAAGGAAATTAATTCTGTAAAAATAAAGACAGTGAAATCAAGTAGATTTAGAGAATAAAATTAACAAAGGCATTAATTTTGTACACTTCTAAATAAGATTTTGACAAAAAACAGCAGTCATGAACAGTTCCCTATACAAAAAAGAACAGAAAAATAGGACTTCTTAAGAAACCATGAAGCTCT